>NC_053410.1:27179557-27349557 GCF_016859285.1 Xiphias gladius
TATACACACACACATACACATATACACACACACATATATACATATACACACACACATACATATATACATATACACACACACATACATATACACACATACATATACACACACACATACATATACATATACATATACACACACACATACATATACATATACATATACACACACACATACATATACATACATATACACACACATACATATATACACATACATATATATACACACATACATATATACATATACACATACATATATACATATACACACACATATATACATATACATATACACACACATACATATATACATATACACACACATACATATATACATATACACACACATACATATATACATATACACACACATACATATATACATATACACACACATACATATATACATATACACACACATACATATATACATATACATATACATACATACACATACACACACACATACGCACACACGCACACATACGCACGTATACATACATACATACATACACACACATACATATACACACACATACACACGCACCCACATATGTACACGTACGCACACACACACATATGTACACGTACGCACACACATATGTACACGTACGCACACACATATGTACACGTACGCACACACATATGTACACGTACGCACACACATATGTACACATACGCACACACATATGTACACATACGCACACACATACAAATTTTAAGATATTTTGACTTCCCTCATTCAGTGTGACCATCAAGACATATTTGACAACAATTACCAACATCACGTCAGAGACATACAAACATAACTATAAAAAGATCATGCACAGTTTACTCTTTGGACAAACAAATGAAGCAAACAAGATTAGAGGAATATAATATATCCAACTATTTTGTGGTGTAACCACTTACCCTCAACCTGCCTCATTTATCCTTTTAGTTACAGATTTACAGCAGACTTTCTTGAAATAATATACACTGTGAAATCTGATATTTACCATTTATGAATTAGCCTAGATATTTCAAAGTTTCTTTACACATTATGGTCAAATGTATGTGGAAACCTAAATATTACATCCATGCGTGGTTATTAAACTTAACAACCTAACAACCACTGCCAAATTGTTGAAACAAAGCACACTATTGTCAAAAATATTGTTTAATCAACATAATTAGGGCCATATAGTACTATTGAATTCTGTCCTAATATCTACATTGGCCAACTACCTGAAGAATTAAGTAATATATCAAATGCAGCATCTAGTACGTCATCATTTGTTACTTCCAAATAGTTTTAAGTTTTTAAGGTTGTTTCCTCAAAGCAAATCTATGAGCCATTTGGGGTCACTAAGTCTTAAGTGTGTATAACTTTTGCATGAGTAGTTCCAGTGGGATTAAAGGCCTAATGCTGGCTCTATATAGTAGCCCATCATTATATGAAAGAAAAAAAAACCAAACAGGACACTTTTGTAGAAATGTGATGATTTAAAAAAAAAAAAAAAAAAGTGATTTGCTCTCTCATTAAACAAGATAACAATTGCTCAATGGCCTATATGTCCATGAGGTGTGAAGTGGCACCATTTCCCATTAGGTTTGGAAAACTTTCTCCACCCCTCTTTTGCTACTTCAGTTCAAGTGCAGCAGTCTCCTGGCTTGGCATGCAACGGCAGTGTGGGTCACCCTGCAGCCTGTTCAGCTGCCAGAGCTCTTTGTGTACAAAGATGTTAATTGGTCCTAATCCGCCACTAGAAGCTGTTTTGGTAGCCTGACCTTGCACCCTGAAGGACACCTTGGTGTGAAATACTAAAGAGCCCATTCAAGTACCAGAGAAAAGAAGCACGGAGCATTCCAACACAATTCAATTTCCCAGCTGAAAGAGGGGGGAATTCAAGAGGAAGAGGGGGGTTTGAGCTGGGATGGAGATGAGGGTGCATCATCATTCTGACAATAAATGAACGCTACAAAGCAATGGCTGCTGTGATGTGCAGCCTCACAATCACGCCTTAGCCTCTACTTCAAGGGATTCCCACAGCCCCACAGGACATGGGAATGCTAATTGCCTCAAGCCTACAAGCAGCCCTCACCCCCACCTCAACTCACCACATACACACAGCCAAAAACATGCAACAGTGAGTAGCTAAACCAACATGATAAAATTAGTTAGAATCCTCAGACTCCTTCTGTAGCATTTGCTTCTAAATTGTCGGTCAAGTTTCCTTTGACATTAATGGTTGAAGGTAGCAGGGCATTAATATGAAACCTGTGCTTGCCCAAAATAAAATCAAAATCTTCTACAGGTCTGCAAACAAATGTGTGTACCTACACTGCCAGTTGGAATTGTTTATTTATCCTCTTTTTCACACCTTCAGTGGCTGGTTAAAACAAAAATTGCAATGACAAAAACTCGGACCAGAGTAGCTAAGATGGGCAGCTAACATGATATAAAGATGCAGAAGCTCAGTCATTAAAGGATAGGTTTGGTCTACCTTAATACACCATTCATATGTATGTTGAGAGTGTTATTGATAGTTGTAATGATTTCTCCTCACAAAGGCCAAGGAGAGAAGTTCAATTGGCAATCTTGAAGATTTTCACCTAAATAAATGTCTGTTAAGTCACTAAATATCGCAGAATGAGGTAACATAGACTGAGCCTATAGCCCACTGATTAAAGTACTGCAGTCTTATCTTTGTTGGTAATTTTACCATCTACGGTGCAGAACCCAAAATACTTCCGGTTTTAAGATGCTTCAGTGTCATAATTATCCAATCAGCATCAGCTTTGCTCTCTAGTGTCCTCCTCCATTTGTATTTATTAGCTTTGTTTACCTATAGGTCAATAGGGCATGCGATAGGTCAAGCTGACAGTGAATTCTGAAAGCGCCCTCTCCTGGAACAAGGAAAACTTGAATAGCCTGTTGGGCTTACACACTGTACATTCTGAATCCAAATAGGTCCTTAGAGTGCAAATTTCAAATAAATACTGAGAAACCTAATTCACAGTCCTTGTTCTGTGCAAAAATGCATTCAATATGAAAGTTCAGTGGAAAGTAATATGAGGCTTTAGTGGTCAGAGTTAGACAATTCAAATGGAATTCCATCTTTGTGTTACCAGGGACAGCGTTTCCTTGGTGTACTTGCTTAGCTTCGGCTGAGCTTGAGAATGTACAAAATGATAACTGCAGATTTTGTCCCCCATTTTTTACTGTGTTGTTGCACAAAGAAAGGATCACTTCACAGCCAGTACAGACAGCAACAATGATTACAAAAAAACTCTGACAATGCACATATGGCATGTCAGCAGTGTATTTACGTATACTTGAAAAAAATCTCAACCTATCTTTTATCCATATTTCCTAAGGAGACTCAAAAAAGCAACCCACCAACAATCCAAGCCATTATGTCTAAATGTTAGCATGGAGGGGGAAACACAGGCAATGAAATGCACAGAAATCGAGAGAAGTTCCACAAAATCTGACTGGAACAGTTTCGACTGGCCAAGTGAAAAACACATGTAGGAATACTTACCTAGTATGTCTATATTCGTCAATGTCACTGCTTGTATGATGGAAAATAGTATTCCATCACCCGACTGGATCAGCATGTCACATGCCAACATACTATCTCTGCATCAATAGGGGTTTATCACAAGGTATCCTGGGAAATGCAGAAATGTGCTGACCAATACTTTACTGCATCCAGTGATAAAAACACCATATCTTGTCATTCCTGACAATCAAGACATGCAGATGGTTTAATGTGCAACCACCGCTCACAACAAGGCTGAAGCTCCAGCGTCCTTGGGGTCCTCAAAAACCACAGCGTCACTCTGTCAACTGGATACTTGATTAATTGCTAATTCTTCTGGGAATATGGACAACGAAAGCACAATGTCAATGGCAATCGTAAGA
This sequence comes from Xiphias gladius, assembly GCF_016859285.1. Taxonomy (NCBI): domain Eukaryota; kingdom Metazoa; phylum Chordata; class Actinopteri; order Istiophoriformes; family Xiphiidae; genus Xiphias; species Xiphias gladius. The sequence continues at coordinate 27,183,470 of NC_053410.1, forward strand.
GTAGGTTCTGAATTATAGCATGTCTTATGGAGAGGCTTATAAATTAAAAACCTAGGGCCATGTAGTTTTCCAGTATGGCAGAAGTTGTTTTCTGGATTACAAGGTAAAATACTTTATAATTAAGAAAGGCAATCAGTTAGATCCATATTATTAAATTTTCACTTTGCTCTTAACCCTGTGGTTCTATTAGTGACTTATAAGGCTTGTGGTATAATTTCGCATGTGTATTGAAAAAAAAAAAAAAAAGCTCTGTTTTTGAATACACAAGCAAAACAAAACATCTGAGATTAATTTTTCAAGCTGCAGAAAGTAATTTTTTCCTTTTCATATTAAAAACTAGAATTAAAGCCTTGTGGTTGTATATCCTGATTAGCATATGAATTCTTGAGCTATGGTCAAAAATGTGTTTTATGAAGTCACAGTGACCTTGACCTTTGACCCCCAAAATCTAATCATTTCATCCTTGAGCCCAAGTGCACGTTTGTGCCAAATTTGAAGAAATTCCCTCAAGGCTTTCCTGAGATATCGCGTTCACGAGAATGGGACAGATGGATAACAGAAAAAGATTATGCCTCTGGCCATGGCTGTGCCTTTGGGGAAGGCATAACAATTTTTGTGAATAAAATGAACCTAAGGGAAAAAAAAAAAATAGAGGGCCAAGCTGGATGTTTTGTTAACAAATGGCAGACAACTTATAAGAAAAAATTTTAAAATCATGGGATTGGGGGGGGTCGTAAATAGTAGCCAGGATAGACACACCTCTTACCAAACAATTGCTAACCAATCTGTGTTTTGACTTGTCAAAAGTCCTCTTCCTGGTTTTGGCACCCCTAGAAAATAAGACTTGCTTTTAGCCCTGCAGGTAAACAGGTACTCCGTATACAGACAACTCCCTACTTCACTGCAGTAACTGTGAGGAAATGTCATCAGGCTCAACTCAGGAGCAAATTTGCGAGCTGAGTGGGGCCTTTTGTCTATGGGGCCTTTCTGCTGTCGGGCAGTATTGCTGAGGAACAGCGCTGTCAGTCGTGTCATCATGGACCAGAATTTAATTTCTCTTTTGAGAGCAATGGGAGGCCCTACCTAGTATTAGTTGGCTGTTCCTAATAAAGTATATCACCTATAACTACAGTACAAAATACTGTACACCACATATCATTTGGTACCATCTAAGACTGGCCCTAGTTTCACAAGATAGACCAGACCAAGAGATGCAGTATAGATAGACAGAGGCCCTAAGATTTTTATTGATGGGGAACTTGAGAGGCACAAACCAAATACTCATAAATGAGATTATTCAACTTTATCCTGTGTTTACCCCACATTCATTTATTCATTGTAACCTAGTACATCTGAAATTTCAGCACCATGGCAATCCCCTTTCCATAATATTGCATGTATCACAATTTGTCTACAGTAATCATGTCAAACAACATTGTCACAGCAGAAGTCCCAGTGTTGTCTATCCTGCTTCAATTATTTGTTAAGATAAAGTTGCAGATCAACACTTCCTACGTGTGCCTCTTAAAACAGTGGTAGGCCTTTAAGGCTGAGGTTGGTTTCAAATAGTTTGTATTTGGGATTAAGAATGGTGATATCATATTGTCTTTTATTCCAGAGCCAGAAAAAGAGCTACATCCATGCAAAATACCAACTGTACAATCGACACAAAAACGGCAAAAAGTGAAGATAAGCTTTACATGGAGTTGTTGTTTCAGTAAGCCAACTCACAACACTTAATCATTACAAAAAACATTATGTTAACTGTTCTTAGAAACCACGACTGCAGTTTCAGTGTCAACTGAAAATGAAGTTGGCGAGATGGAATATAAAATTGTTTATACTGAATTGTTAAGCTTGATCCTGAGCATCAACACTATGTTGAAGTGCTAAAGAAAAGACCCCAATGCTTTCCGATTCCTCCAAGCCCTGTTTCAGGAGACAGATGCACAAAGATGTCCATGGTTAATATATGGTACTACAACATGGATCTTGAAAACTACAGCACAGCACTAGGAAAGTTAACTGACCGTTGAAATTATGGGTGACAAATCTTTTTGAGATGACGACATTGAACAGAGTATACTATATCTTCAACTATCAGAATATATCTTTAGCTACGGTGGAGTGCAAGAAAACTTTCTTCTGTGTTCTCATTCAGTGGCTACAATATTCAAATTCAAACCAGGAACAATAGTTTTAGTATAAGGAGGAATAGAGAAAATTGTATTGCATTACAAAAGATGAAAAATCTATGCTGGAAATCAAACAACAGTAAAGATCTTACTGTGTGTCCTGGTGCCATTTTATACATCAGTATATAAAAAGGCTAAACCACTGATACACTGTCATGCTACTATTACGTCCCAAGATTTGGGGGAAGTTCAGCAATGGAATAGGGAATTTCTTGTATTTGAAAATACACACTTACTTCTCTAAATGACCCAACAATTTTTTAGATGACGAATGTCAGGAAATTAATGATCAGCGGTCAGCAAAACAAGTGTGCCACTCACAAGGATGACTTTTTGTTCATGCAACAGACATTTTAATGTTCTTTCATGAAAAGAATGGCTGACGCCCACGGGAGAGTCTTTTTTTCTACTGACAAACTAGCTGCTTAAGCCTAATTAGAATGTGGATTATAGAACTGTTACAAAAATAACATTGATTTTATAGAAATTGCTTTCTTAGTGACAGATGAGACATTTGTTTATCGTGACTACATTATTACAATTAATTAAATCTTTACAAAGAAGTATAGTGCCTTGCTCCATGTTTTTTCATAGAACTAAATGACAGAATGCACTACTAAAACAAAGACAAGCCATTTTGTGGGCTAATAGCTTTTGTCACATTTGACATGAGAGAGACAAAGGCCTCTTAAATGAAAAGACGTGGTCTGATGAGAAATGTCTTTGTTTGTTTATTTTCCTGCTCTGTCTCAAAGTGGCTTTTCAATAGCTGCCTCTCTTCGAGCTCTGACAATAAGGTAGTGAAAAACCATCTCATTATCGTGATCTTATAGACTGTTTGATGCCTGGCAACTGGCTATACTGAAAAAAATCTGTGATTTCCTACACTCCACATTGACATTATAGTTTGATTTAACCTAACACTGACATGTCTGATTCTGAGGCCATTCTTCATGTGTAGGTGTCAGATCTTCATTCTGAGATATACCAACACAAATAATACCAAGTCTGATAGAGGAGACATCCTGCCCCTAATAAATCAAGTCATGACATAATTTGACAACGACTGACTATTACATACTATTTCAAAAAGCTGGCCTCCTTGATTTAGTTATGACACCCACCAAATCCTCAAATTTCCTCCAGCTCACTGCTGATAGTCTTGAAAGGGGCATTCCACAGATTTTACACATGAAGATCAGTTTACTTGTCATTGAAGTACTAATCAACCTGTGAAAATAGTTGTATAATGTCATCTATGGCTCTGGAGGAGTTATTTCAAGTCTCAGAAAATATCTGGCTATGTCCTAGTGATGTCGTCAGGGTTATCTTCGTTTGGGCTTTGAGAAACCCCAAAATTATAACTGAAAGCTTTATCTCCAAACCAGTCATGTGGAGTTTGAAAAATGTGAAAGAGCCTAATTAAAGAAGTTATCAAGTTGCATTATAGGAAGAGCAGGATGTAGCATTTTATTAAAATTTAGGATATTGTAGCCTCTGTTGCATCAATTCTGACCCCTCTTTTTTTGTCTGTTGTGAATATTCCAAATTTAAAAAGGTGCTTTACTTAATTGACTACCCCAACTCAAATGTGCACAGTGCTGAGTTTCGAGTGTGAATCGTGTTGTAAGGAATTGCATGATTCTAAGTTATAGAAAACTTCTAGTGTACATTAAATTCTCTTGGCAGAGAAAAACCAAGCCTTTATCTAAAGTAGGCTCATATTAGAGAAAGTCCTTTCAAAGATTTTACAGTTAAATTCACCTGCTCCCCAACTAATGCTAACTCAAAACTTCCTTGTTGTCTTAAAAAATTCAGTATGGAATAGTACGGTATGTACGCTTCCACAGCACTAATTCCTGCAACAACACAGTAATACTACACTCATCACACTGCTGCTTTGAATATCTCTTCCTGTTAAAAAGAGAAACTTTCCATTCTGCCAGTTATGCCTCCTCCCATCCCCGTTTCATCCTCCAGCCCATGATTTGAAAACTAATTCAGGTCTGCCATCACCGAGGACGTTCAAATGCCTTAAATGAGTTTTGAAGGAGTTGAACAGCAAGGAGGCTCCCAGAGGAGGAAATAGCATTAATTTTTTTATTTTATTTATATTTTTATATATATATATATATTTATTTATATATTTATATTTATATATATATTTATATATATATATATATATATATATATTTATATTTATATATATATATATATATATATATATATATATATACATATATATATATATATAATTCAAAAATGCAAGTTAATATAATGTATTTGGGCCTCTGTGAATGCCTCTCCTGTATGAAAGCAGTATAAGGGACATTAAAGTAAAAACATCTCCTCTAACCAACAGCAGTGGCTTGAAGCAAGCAACACATATTGTAAATACAGCACCTGCAGTATTTGAGGAGCACATAAAGTTTCCTAACAGCTACTTGAGATTATCATTTGGGGTCTGAATTGCTACGTCGTCATCAAAATGGACCACTGCTGTTTGGAAATGTGTTTGATGAGAGGAGAAAGACAAGCCATTCTGCTACAACAAAATTAGAGAATTTAAGAAGATGTTTTTAGGACAGGGGTTTTATCACATGGCCCAAGCGCCATTAAGTCATTTCCTTCCAGTTTGCTAAAAGGCTTTTAGTCCATGCTTGCACCTCTGACAGTAGCACAATGGAAAAGCCATCACCTTGCTGGCTACGTGGCTTGAACACGGTTCAGCAGCATAATCAAAGTCACTGCAAAGGCTCAACATCAGGCTAACAGAGCAAAGTGTCAAACAGCACACAATTTTTATAACTCCCCGTGCTGATTAAAATCATGTAATCAGCACACCCAAAAAATTAACAATAAGGCCACCACATGAACACAACTAATCACTCTGGTCAACAATGTAGATTAGACTTCAGTGGGAAAACAGTGGAACAATTATTTGCACCCTTTCTTTACAAAATACTGTTTAACCATTTCCAAAGCAAGATACTTATCTAAAAGTCTGAACTTATCAAAATCCATGTGATTCAATTAACTAATCAAAACAGATGTGTGAAGGTTTATCAAATTCAAGTTTTCTTTTAAAGAAATTACTTAAGTTGAACTACCATAGCAATTATCTGTACAGATAAAAGACTTATAGCATAAAAGTACCATATCCCTCCTTATAATCTATACTTCTCAGGCCAGTGGAAATAAACCTGAACCAGCATTAAGATGATCACGGGCTACTAAAATGCTTGGTTTAAACCCTACAGACTAATGAAATTTGAGACGGATTAACCTACTCCATTCATTCATTTTAGGTTAACTCTGGAAAAATTAGGACTTTCACTTAAAATTAATGTAAGTTAAAAATCAAAAGTAAATCATGTATACAAAGCAGATGATACAGGAAATAGAGCCAGCACATACCAAAGACTTCTGGTTTCCATGTAAAGAGTCAATTAAAAGTCACTTTTAGGTTGCATTCACACAAACAAAATTTTGTAAAAATAGTAATGAAAAGATCAGTTGACGAACAGAAAATTATCAGCAACAATTTTGACAATCAATTAATCATTCATTTTTACAGAAAAAAAAATTGGTTTCAGCACATGTGAATATTTGATGACCTTCTTCTACTATGTTAATTAAATATCTTTGGTTTTGGAATGTTCGTCTGACAAAACAAGACATCTGAAGATATTCACTTGGCCTTTGTGTAATTGGGATGGCCATTTCCACAGTCTTTCTGAAATTTTATGGACCAAAAAATTAATCGAGATAATAACTGTTTATTTTAGTGATGTGTGATTTTATATTTTCTGTAGTAATTTAACAGTAAGCGTTACTAAGCTTTGTCAACAACCGAAGCTATACATTACAAAAAATGCATCTCTCTTTCCACCTGCCCAGAAACTACAGTTTCTGTTTCATCACTACTGCAGGCTGCACCACTCATGTGATCCAGTCACATGAGAGATCATCCATCTGTCACCGGTCTGTTCTTTTACATGCTGAAGCTACCAAAATTTCGAAGCTGACCATTCATTACAGCCCCACGCAGTAACTTTACGTTCTCGCCATAGAGCTAACGTTAGATGTTTCAATCTCGAGTCAGCACATCAAAAAATACTATTGCACGATGTCTCATTTATTCGACAGAGTCAGCTAGCTGTCCACTGTGCTAACTAATCCACTGTGATGGTGACATTTAGGTGTGTCGGATTATAGTAACGCTGAATTTGTACGCAGTCATCGCAACAGTGACAATGATGTATTTGTCCCGATGTGAAATGAATACAGAACTCCTAGTACTCTTGGTAAAACTTCTGAATGCAATTTCAGTTACGCGTAGCTAAAATGGTCAACAACTACTCTACGTCGGACTTGCCACTATTAGCTACAGCTAGCTAGCACGCTAGCTTAGCTGGATTGCGGTTTGACGTGAATGATATATGTAGCTAGTTTTATAAATACAACGTGTAAAAAAAAAAAAAGAAAAAGGGTAGGATCTTAATTGTAATACTAACACCCATTTAATATCCAATGCAAAACGAACTAGATTCTTTACAATCGTGATTTTCGATTTGTAGCTTCATATTTGTTAAGTAGCTATCATTGCTGTCCCCATATGCTGCGTTCCCTTTCAATGGGAACACCAATTATTATACCAAAAGCCATGATTTAAGGTCTGTACGTTCTTTATCAACATGTTCCCACTTAAGCCACATGTTGTACGAGTTTGTAGACCTACTGTCCCAGCACTGGAATGTAAGCATTTCTGAAAATTAGGTATTCATTAAATTCAGGTTGCTATTAAAATCAAACTCGAGGATTCCTGATCCTGGACCGTAATACTACATATTAATACAACGTCTTTCTGTCCTGTATCCGGGCTGAAGTTCTTGAGACGTATTTTCTATCTGAGGGGTGACAGGAGTTACATTTTGGCGATACATTTTTCACCTTAAAACTGAGATTAACTATGTATTCGGACAAAATTACAAAATTCTCGAATTTCCCAGCGTTCCCATGTCACTGAATATTGCACAACAACCTTGTTAGCCACTAGCTACAGCTGCAGCTGCAGCTAAGTTCAGCAGCTTGCTAACGTTACATACTTAGCCTGGGCTGAGAGATATAATTTCTCGTCACAGCGTGCGTGTGTGTCCTTGCAGCTGCTGCCAAACCGTTGACGTCCATCGCCCTGTTTGCCACCAATGTTGCCATCGTCCGATAAAGACGGAAAACCTGAGAGAGTTAACGATAGTCGATGTGCTTCTCTAACTGGCACTGAATAAAACAAATGACAGCACTGCGCTGGTCATATGACACTGAGGAACCGGATGTGTGATGGAGAGGGGATGGGATGGAACCGACCGAGGGGGCGCGCGCATGATGTGCGCGCTGAAGAGAAAAATAGGAGTAAGACTGTTTCTTTGCATTACTCTGTAATCATAACACGTTGCCAAAATATAGTAAGTAGAAAATTTGACAATAGGACAACAGATAAAAGCATATGCAATCGCCTATAGGTTGCTAACTAATATGAAAAGCTATAAGCTGGTCTTGTTCTATGACATGCAGTTATTAACTAGCTGCCAGTTCTACATTGAAAAGTGTTAATTTTTCCTTTGGAAGGACATGCAAGTCTTGGATTCTTGCAAAACGGATATTTGGCAAAATATGAAAAGTCATTATTTTGTTTCTTTCTTACCTTATTTTCTTCCATTGACATCTAAATTGGCCTTTTCACACCAGACATCTTGACTTGTCATTGTAGGAAAAGCACAGGTGTTATTAACCCTAACCCTAATATTAACAATGACTTCATTCTATTCAAGTGTCCCAGTAAGCCATGAAACTGAAGCACCTAAATGGATTTCAACCAGTATTATTTTATTATTTATCAAAATGCCCTCTATGAAAAAGGCCCCTCTAGTTGTGCTCCTCTGAGTTGTCCAATATCTCCAACAGATATGAAGCAACACCAACATTCACCCACACCATGCAAATGAATGGTGCTTAGTACTCACAAGTTCATTTACTATAAGTGTTATTTGTTAGGGAGCGGGGGGGTAAACAGTGTAGCGACAGACAGGAAATGTGTTGAGAGAGACGGGCATGTCATGCAGCAAAAGTCCTCTGCTGGGATAGCACATATGCATTAAAAAATCTGATGAACGTCACTTGCTTTCTGTCACTACTTAGCAATGGCTTTCTCTCCCATATTACTTTAGTACTATACTGAATGAAAAAAATAGATGACTTAGCTGACAAAGGTGTCAAACTAGTACAACTTAGCAGTTAGTGTGGACTTTACACTCAAACTAACATTTCACTAATCACATGTTTGCCCATGCATCGTACCTTTACTCATTCTCACTGAATCTGGGCAGGGTCATGAGAGGTTGGAGTCTCCCAGTTCATATTGGGTGATTGGCAGGGCACACCTTGGACAGGGCTAACACACTATAAACAGAAAACTGTTCACACTCACACTAATAGAAAGAAATCACAACAGCCTGCATACATATGACTTTGATACATTATTAATGACAGAAGTTGCCAGGTAGTGCTGAATAAAAATTCAAGTCAATTGGAAGTTATGGAATTCAGCACTTGACATATCCTTAGCATAATCTCACACCTTTAACTATATATTTCCACAAACTGTCACATGAACTAATATTACTGCAAAACATGGCAAATCACCTGTATTATAATGGCTGTCATGAGAAATTCCAAATTTCCACATTATTATTATTGCAGTCATTCCATACTCCCACTGTGTTGCTCTGAGTTTGCTCTGGAAGACTCCTGCGGAAACTGTTGAGTTTCAAGGAGAGTGGCTTAGCAGAGAGAAAGAAAGAGAAGCAGAACTTATTGTAAATTATTAGTGAGAACAATGTGTCTATTAAAGAGGGAAACTCTAAACAGGAGATCAGTCACTATGTTAGGACTCTGTTGCCGTCTTATAGAAATTGTGTGAAAAGGTACATGATGCAGGTACACAGAGCAAATGTGCATTAACTGAAAGCAGCATCAACAGCATATTAAAATGGGAGCAGATCAGAAAACAGTGAGGCTTCTTATTAAAATATGACAAAATATTCTTATAACATGGGAAATAGGAAATTACGTGGTTCTGTTTGCGGTTGAGGTAAACAAAGTCACTAGCCACTAATAGAGAATTTACGGCAATGATATTATTCATAAGATATTTAAAATCTTACTGAAATGTTTAGTGATTTGTAGCCTCAAGAACTAGATGCGTCTGCTGTATCTAATGTATATGTGCTCTCTCTGTGTCTCCCTCTCTCTCTCGCAGACACACACATATTCAGAGGCACAGTGTCCTGGTGATTGAACTGTTGAGTGACAGGTAAAATGAAATGATTGCACACATTTTCCCCTTAAAAACTCTTCGTTTGCTGTTTTCTCATTTTTGAGGCTCTGATCCATTCTCATTTGATGCAGCATGTACTGCACAATAGCTTGTAAGCTAGTGTTTGAAGATGATTTTGAACCATGCCCCCTGCACAACCAACACAGTGGCAGTCACACATCAAATACAGACACGTACAGCTCTCTGATGGTAGAAAAGCACTACAGATTGAAGTGGTAAGCACTGCCATGGTGAGGCTGATGGCAGCCCCTAGAGAGCTCATCCCAACGTTTCAGGCTGCATGCAAAAAATAGCAAATTAATGCAAGTGAAGGGCTTCTTCCTACAGGAGCAGTGCCCTCATTTTAGAAAAACCATTTTTCCCCTCTGAGTCTTTTATGATGAGTTCAAAGGGATATGACTTCCCTCAAACTCCTCAGATCCAACCATCTAGGCAAAATAGATATAATAATCATGCTTTAATTTTGTATGTCTGCTGCTGTTGTTGATAAAGGGCTCACACTGTGTTCTGATGTTTAAACTGGACATTCAATTCCTGGTGGTAATCAAGAACTACATTCATATTGGGAGATTCTGCAACGCACAATATCCATCCATTGGCAACCGTCACTGCTATTGCTGGAGGTAGCATGTCCTTTATTTAGCAAAGTTGAAAGTAATGGTGTGGAGATTAGGATGGTGGAAGGGTGTGTTGTACATCTGAAGTCTCTTTCTTTTTAACCATAACCACAACCTTTCCAGAGTTTAAAGCAGCACAAATCAATATTTCTAATATGAACAATGAGGAATATGATTATAAATATGTTTGCTCGTAGGGACAGCCACACAGAGAATTATAACCCAAGTCTGAAGTTCCCCTCAGCTCTACAGAGCTTTTTAGCCTCTTTCAGCTTATTGTTTTGCTGTTCTTGCCCCCAAATTAATGTTGTGGTTCAGATTCACCGCTCTCAAATGCGTTTCCAGCATGAGCAGGCAGCTGTTTTCAGTGAAAAAGCTCTGATAAGTACCAGTGTTTATTTTGGCACCTGATTTTAATTTAGTTTTAATCTCAGTCTTTTTGTCATGTTAGCTTTAGCCAAATTTTAGTCATTTGAATTTTATTAGTTTTAATGAACAGAACCGAAGACATTTTTGTAAAGTTTACATCAGTGAAATTTTAGTAAATTTTTTGTCATGCATTTTTACTATCTTATTTCTTCTATGCATTTTTAGTTACAGGTGCTGTTCTTGCCTGTCACAGGGTTAGTTGAAAAGGCTACTGTTGTAGATTTGAGTGGTGCAGGCGCCATTTTATGACATTTTACCACAGCCAATTTGTGTGTGAAAACAGACCAGACCAAATTAATTTGTGTTACAAGATCATTGTGAATGTGATAGGATATTTTATGTGTCATATTGTAATGGAGACATCGGACATCAATTATTACATACAAAGTCCTCTTTGTCTATGGCATCTGCTTATTCACATGAAACCTACTATACTTCACTTTATAATCTACAATATGCAATTTGCTGATTTGCAAAATACTCTCAAAACCGGAAGTAGCTGTCCAAGATGGCGGCCCGTAAGTGCTGTAAACACTCTATGCTCACACATGTGCGACTCACATCTGCGTTTGACTCAGATCGTGTAGTGACAAACACAACAGACTGACTCTCCTTAGAACCTAAGTTCCTGCTCACCTAGTATCACCTAAGCTTGCTGTTCTCTTCGCTACAGAGCAGCTGATCATTCAGAAGGTGGATTCAATTACTTGTTCACTAAAGCAGTCCTCACTGTTTGGGTATAGTATGAGAGGAGAAGCTAAAACCTTTCATATTGTAGCAATATTTCTTTAGGAAACATCTAGAGGAAGATTTAGATAGTGACTGCCAACATTATTTTGAAACTTACTCACTCCTTCTGAAAGTAACATGAGCGATAGCCAACTAAAAGTAAGGTTTATGTTACGTCCACATCCACATCACTAGATAATATTACATTAGCTTACCTCTATAAATAGTGTGCCTGCCTGTATGTTTTCATAGTTCGCCCCAGCTATTTTGTTGCCACTTCCTGTTTAATGCTCAGTGATTGTGGATGAATTTAGTCTATAAATCTGTTTCTTCCTAGAATTGGTCAAATCAGACAACATTATTGACAGAGACAGAATATTACTGAAAGCAAGATGCTTCTTATTAATGGTAGCGCAACATGTCAAGTAGCTGAAACAACTTCAGAATATAAGATATTTTGGGCAGCAAAGAATACAGTTTAATCCTTTTTATGAATCCTAATGTTGCTCATTATCTGCTGGATGTCTAAACAGTCAAATATTTGCTAAAATGTAAGCCATGTCCACTTTATAAGGCCATAATATATCAGATATTTGCAATTTTCAGTTTGTTGTGGAATTCTGCCTCAGATGACCAGGAAAAACATCATTGTAGCTTTAACCAAGTGTTGTAGTTGCCAAACTTTATCTATATATTAACCATAGCTTCTTTGCAATAACTTGCAGAATCTTCCCTAATTTCAACCATACCTTAGTTGTCATTTTCTATGTAATTTTGTAAAACAAAATAAGCTTTAAAACTCTGACTTTAAACATTCAAAAAACATTGTAATATCATTGTGTTGTCTTTTGATAGGGTCTTTAAGGGTATTATCAAATGCTAATAGCAACTGAGCATTGTTCTAAGTTGTCAAGGAAAAACATAATTCCTAAATTCCTTTTTCATTTGCACAATTAAGTTCCTTAACTGCAATTGATATACACCAAAGTATTTAGTAGACTGTCCTGTTGGTCAGTGTAGAACCCTTATACAGTAAAATATTCTGTTGGAACTCCATGCCAACTCATTAGCAAATGTGTTGGTTGGTTGGTTAGTCCACTCTGAATATTTAAAGTTAGAAGCCTGAGTGTTATTGCAGATTTAGCCAGGTTTATTTTTAGAATTATTTAAGGTTGGCAAGTATTTTCTGCCCAGCAATTTTTGGATATCTTTGCCTATGGCGTGTATGTCCTATAGAAAGTAGTCTATGGTAGCTGAAACACCATATACAGCATTATTAAAGAATATCAACGCAACAGGATTAGTCTTTGCTCAAACTGCAGGCCAGTGTGATTTTGTCCTATTTATTTAATGTGTTTCCTTCATAGATAATTTAAAGGCGACTGTTTTGCTTAAAGGCATCAAACGTGACATAGTGTAATTTTTGAAAGAAGAAATAGCAGTTTTCCACTAAGAAATAAAAAGTTGAATTCAAACAATCAAACACACTCTTGATCAGCTGTGTACACCCAGAGCTTTTGCTGCTACAGCACTCGGTCTGGTATGACCAGTGTAAGTAGCTTAAGGTTGCTAATGTTGCTAATGATAGTAAACTTAAGATATGTGTTACATTAAGTTAAGTGACTTCTTGAATCGTCTCTATCTGTATGAAGTATATATATGTATATGTATATATATATATATATATATATATATATATATATATATATATATATATATATATATATATATATATATATATATATATATTTGTATACACACACACCATTCTGCCACAACATTAAAACCGGTAACTGGTGAGACCGATCTGTATTAAACTTTGCACATAGAATCTATGGACTCTCATGATGAAAATTTATTAAAAGAATTTTGATCATCCAAATAATGGGCAAGTTATAAAGGAATAACTTCCTATAGGTTGCACTCAAAACAGGAAGTGTTGCATATCTTGGCAATCATCACTGCTATTTACACAAAACTTTGCTCAGTCGTTCCCCATGGACACTGAGGCTCTGGGCAAAGTTTGGCACCATTCAGCCACTAGGTGGTGCTTTCGTTGCAAAATCATTAAATATACTAAAACTATTTTTCCGAACTACTCTTACGCTATAAGTGTGATCTGCATGAAAATGTGCACGGATCATCTATGTACTCTCATGATCACCAGTTATAAAGAATTTTTTATACTTTTATACATTTATATTATAATGCAAAATTGTTAAAGGGAAAAATTGTTCTCATACAAAGGTCTGTCTGATTAACGCAAAACTTTTGGCCAGTAGTTTGCTGTGCCACACCGAGGTTCTTTGCAAGATTTGGTGCATATTGGCCTGCAGATGGCCACTAGCAAAATATTTCATCATCGTTAAGTGTTACAGATCAAGTTATTCACTCTCATTGACTTCAGTGCATTACTTTGTATGCACTGTAAAGTTAATGGTTAGTGTCAACTGCCGTCACTCACATTTTTCCTTGTCCTGATGGTCAAGTGGTCCAAACACATGCCCTGTAACAGTAAGTAATCCAGCCTGGCACTAAATTATTTTCATCCTCCTGTTTCTACCAATCTCTTGTGAACTCTTGTAGTTTAAAAGTTCATATGCCATATTCTGTGCTACTCTTTCAGGTTCCAAACTCAAATCCCTAATCTCCTGTGACCAATATATAATTAATATAAATTTTTTTTGTTATTATTTTTCTCCACTAAAAGTGCAGCAAAAAACGCAAAACCTAGAAACATCAGAATCGGCAAGCGGGTTGCAAATTCCACCTCCTGCTCAGGCACAAAAAATGACACTAATTGTCCTCAAAGTGGCACTGTAATAATCAAGTTTACATTTTCACTTATCTCAAGAACGGCTTGGCATAGAGTCAAAATTCTTTGTCATTTTAATCTTTTGCTTCATCTGCATCTTTTCTACAGGAACCTATTACTTCAAAAAAATATTTTTGACATGTTCTCTAAAACCACTGCGCCAAATGTTCTGAAACTTGGTCAGGATCATCTTCAGATGTACGTGATCTTAACATGTTAAGGAAATTTTGACATGTCAGTCTGTTTTGAAATTACCCATTTTTAAACGTGTCTTTATGTTCAATTTTATGTATGACTATGTTTTTTATTATTATTATTATTACTTTGAATAAAGCTAAGCTAGCATTTACCCCTCTCTTCCACTGTTTTTGCTAAGCAAGACTTACTATCCCTTTCTCTGTACTGGACCGCAGAGATAAAACCGATTTTCTCTGGTATACCGGTATTATCAGACAGTGTTGGCACCTTGGGAAAAGTTGTAAATGCAACATATTACACCAAGTTGTAATTACTAAAGTGCTATTGTGAAAGCAAACAATTTCCTATTTCCACAACCAGCAGGCTTGAAGCAAAATTAGTCTTGTTTGTATTTATCTGCTGAAGGTAAATCCGATATTCACTCTCCTTTTAGCTAGTTAGCTACTCTTGGGGGGAAAATCCGGCTCTTTAGCTGCTGAATGCTCCAATATGTTCACCAGTTAAACTACCTGCAGCTAGCTAGAAACATGCTAATGAGAGTTGTGAGACTGAACCAAAACTGTAAAGTGGCAGGGCATACAATCAAAACAATGAGCTGAAGCGAGTGATAATCCTCTGTGGGTTCATCACTACAAGCAACTTTTTCACATTACACATAGCCATTTGATCTATTACTAATATGAAAACTATTTTTTGTGCTCCTTTAAAGAGTATGAGTTACATGAGTAGATAATCAAACAGAATAGAGACATGGCTAAATGACAATAGCTTTACACAGTAGCTCCATTACGGTTATTTCATGGCTTTATGCAATGTGCGTTACAGAATACACAAATAGAAACCTTGCTTTCGGAGGGTTTTCGATCCCCTCACCCCTTTGATTACTTAATGAGATTAACTATTCTGTGAGGAAGCAGAGTGACCAAGATTTGCAGGTTTTTCTCAGACCTGGGATGCCAAGAGGAGAATCCTGTAGATTTGTTGGACTGCTGAGCCTAATGTTACTAGATCAGTGTGCTAGAAGAGGAGGGCTTTTTATTAAGACTTGTTAGCACATTAATCCCCAGATCCAATGTGTGACACAAAAAGGAAAACGCCAAAAAAACAGATACTAAAAACACAACAGGATGTAGCGTTGCTTTCACCTCCTAGGACCTGAGCTTAAAGACGGGATCATGTGATAGGAGAAAATGTGTTGGTGGTCTGCAGCAATAACAACCCTGCGCCTACAGACACACGCACATTCCCCCCGAAACTCCCCCTACTTACAAAAACCTCCCTGACCTTCCTTCTAATTGGACTTTAGGGTGAAGGAAGAGAATGGGTACGTTTTTTTTTTTTTTTTTTTTTTTGGGGGGGGGGGTGGAGATGTAAGTGTGACCTTTTTTTTTTTTTTTGGGGAGTTTCCCAAGACACAGTGTGGAGGATTGGTTTCTTTGGCTCTACTCACAAAAGAGCCTGAGTTTTCTCTGTTACTGGACAGTCCCTGCATTTTTACTGTGATTACTTTGCCATAAGGAGCAGAGCTAAGCTCAGAACTGGACACAAAATTGTCTGAATATTACAAACAAACTTGTGGTGGCATCTTTGCAAACCACTTTGTTCTCACCAAGTTCATATATTGCTCTCCATTTCGTCTATTCACAGCCAGTGGTGGACAAAGTACTTAGATCCTTTCTTAAAAAAAAGTTGCAGTACTACTCTGCACAAGTAACAGCCCTTTTAATACCTGTAGACTACTGTAGTGAAAGTACACAAGTATCAGAAAAATGTACATGAAGTGTTAACTGTAAAAGTAAGCAGAACGAACCACTGCCAGAGAGTACTATATTAAAATATTTATTATATTTTGGACTAATGTTAATGCTGCATCATTATGTAAGCAATATTGTAATGTTATAGCTGGTCACAGTGGTGCTAATTTTATTTTCACTTTAGAAACTGCAGAGCAGTTTAATCTTTATCAATACATCATGTTTTAAGAGGTGATTATATGTTTTATGTGTAAAATCATACTCTGCATACTAAGTACAGTTTTCAAATGAATGCAATGGATCAAGAGCATAATGTTTGCCTTTGAATTGTTGTGGAATAGAAGTGTAAAATAGCATAAATTTGAAATACTCAATCAAATACCTCAATGCTGTACTTAAGTACAGTGTAAATAAATTCATATAATCAGTTTCCACCACTGGCAACAGTAGATAAACACCATACTGCTATTTACTTTGGCACACGGCTAAAGGATGCTTGTGGTCTATATGCTCTGCTACTTCTTTGACTAAAGTTGCTTGTAATTTATAAATGTAATCAACTAAAAAAAATTTTTTCCAGATTCTTTTTTAAAGACAGTCCCTTCTCTGTGAAACAGATGGACTTGGGTCTTTTCATGGTCCAGGAGAGGTGTTGTGTTTTTGATGGTGGAACCAGTAAGGTTCTTCTCCTGCATACCTCGGCCACCACACACTGGGCTCACCCAGGCCCTTTAGTGACAGTCCAATAGTGATCGTCCTGTTACAGACTCAACCCAGTCCAATTAAGTGTACAGATTAAGTGTACCCAGTAAACTAATGTTACTGTGTCTAAGGGCATAGGTTTGGTTTCAGAAGTGGGGGGAACAATGAAATTGAAGTTTCTTTTTACCCACGAAAAAAAAAAAGAAGAAACTGACTGAATGCCAATGAGTGAAGACAAAGGTCATTATTGACCTTGGAAACTGCATTTTAAAAATATATATATATCTTAACTTGATTAACTCTTTCCAGAACTTTAAACCACACCTCAACATCTTCATCAGTGGATAGAGACTAATGATTAAGACAGAAAGTGCTGTTGAAAGCTATGGAAAAGCTAGTAAGTGGACCTTGGTCAAATTTTTTGAATGCTATTTCTTGTATTTATATGCATTTATTTTAATCTAGTAAATTACATATTCTGATTAAATTTGTTCTTTCCATAACATTGGTTGTACAGAAAAAGAGGGAGAGATCTAAAATGATGTATTATTACTGCTCTAACTTAAAATCACATTTAGTTTCAATGACACAGAGTTGATACTTAATGATAGATATTTTTTCTTAGAAAGAACACTGTCCTTTACTTCCTTATCTTTGATTGATGTTCAATTTGAGTGATTTGTTTAGAAGAATATGAACTTTAAATGTTTTTTTAACCCTAAAAACGTGCAAGATCAAGGTAGTTGTCTGCATCTCCGTCGTTAAGTTAGAACAACCTCTGCCAATTAAAAAGTTTGGGCAGTCTGCCAGAGAGGCAAAACCCAGGACAAAGAAAGTTCAGAAATCACTCACTGCTGCTCCTAAAGCTTATCGTTGTGAGCTCAGGGCAATAATTGAAGGCAAGCCAGATGAGCCTTTTAAGATTTCAATCAACTCCTTTCTTCTGTTATCTGGATTATGATAGCTGGACTGAGAGTTTAGTGAATAAATCAAGCTGAAACTGTATATAGGCGACAAAAACAGGATTTTTAGAAAGTGAAAAGGTTCCGCCCATTCCCATTGGAAATTACACCTTTGCCTGTGTCATATAATAGTTTCCCCTAGTCAGAAATAGTTAAACCATTTCAGGCAAATATGAAATCTAAAAATAATCAATAAATTGATTAGTTGATGAACATAAAATTGATATGGAATTATTTTTGATAATCAGTTAATCATTTTGGTTACTTTTTAAGCAAAAATGCCAATCATTCTCAGATTCCACCTTCCCCAATGTGAGAATTTGCTGCTTTTCTTTGATATAGATTTTTGTAAATTGAATATCTTTGGGTTTTGGACTGTTGGTAAAACATAACAAGACATTTGAAAACATCACCTTGGAATTTAGGAAATTCAGGACAGGCACTGTTTTCTGAAAATTTATAAACTGCAAAATTAATAAATAATAAAATAACTGGAAAATTAATTGATGAGCAAAATAATTACTTGCAGTTCTAATGAAATGTATTTAAAACTTGTAGTACTCCTGTAATTGCTTTTTAAAACCCCTCACTCCAGTTTATAATCCTGCTATTATTAAAAGTTTGACTTTTAACTACAATTTCTACATATTGTTTCAAAGGATGAACAGTAATAACATCAGCAGGTCAAATTACCAAAAATAGTGTAAAAAACTTTCAGGAACATACATATCAGGTCAATGTGTATAAGAGGTACAGTCATGAAATTTATCATAACTTGAGTCATAGCAACATGTATGAAAGAAAAATGAAAAACACACTTTGTCTGTATCCATATACAGGACATAATATATATGCACATTTGTACCACATTTCACAAATTTCAAGATATTTCACAACAACAGCACCAAAGAGCTTTTGTTTGATTCCTCAACCCTGCAATACATTCATTCATTATTTTCCAGATACTAATAATCTATTAATTACAGAAGTGAATAATTTACAATAAAATAACAATTTTAAGGTACTTTTTCTCATTTCCGGTAATTTTATACTACAATAATTCCATTCAGTCTTCCCATGCAGCAGTCTGCCTAAATCTTTTATGAGGATTCTAAAAAATTTCACACAGGTTACTATATTCTTAATGATTGAAAAACCTGTTACCTGTTCCACAAAGCAAGCAGCTTACTAATGCTCAAAAGCCCTTTTGAGGACTCTGCCTTTCAGCAACTCATTCCTGCACTTAGCTCCTGCATGGAGTATAAACTGTACACCAAAACGCTGAGGACTCACAGTGGTATTAAAATCACAGGCAAAAAAGTCAGGTACTGCATCTTGAAGAAGACAATGCCACAAAGTGAAGACTTTTGTTGTAAAATGTTTAAATCCTCACCAAACCATAGAGAAAACAACACTGAACAATTGAAGCATCATACTGTATGACAACACCTTTTCTGGATTATGTTTTGGTTTGGTCCAAACTTAATACAAACAGATGTACAAAAGAGCTTTTTATAAGAGCATTTTTTGCAAGGCATCTGCATAAGCAAATTGCACTGACATGTCTAATGCATTAGGTTTCGCGCTGACACTGGCCTTGCAGTGACCTTCAAATAGAGGAACTTTTTTCTTCCCCAATTCTATGTTGAAAAACGGCCTTGCTTGTTCGGTCATAATGCTGCATTTTAAATTTTAAACATTATGATTTGCTAATTGGATCTCACAAACTGCTGCTGCTGGTGTTTGACAACTCACTTTCTTTCTCCTCATCTGCTAACTGTGGTGACATGCATCTACCCAACACAATCAAATAATAATAAAATTCAAAACGGTACCATCACTTTACACTTTCTGTCACCAATCCCATACTTCCTGCTATACACTATGTGCCGCTTCTCCAGCGGTAGCGCTTTTCTGGTATGAAGCAGTCATATTCTCTGGGCCCCTGTCCATATTGTTATTTTTTTAACAGATAGATCTAAAGCTTTGTTAATCAGAAACCTGAAAGATCCCTCAGTAATCACCTCAGAGTGCGTCTTTCTAATTCTCTGTAACAAAGTCCTGTATGAATATTTTGTGCAAAACCTTTCCACCGCCAATTTGTCATTGTTAGATGAGCTTGTACAGGTCTTTGTTTTTTTCCTTGTACAAGGTGCTAGTGCCACTGAAATACGCAAACTGCTACAAAACTTGACACATACAGATGAAAGAGACTGAGCAAAAGCAAACAAAGACAGTGAAAGCCAAGGAAACAACCAAAACATGTCCAGAGGAAACAGGAATTCCAACAAAGCATCATTCCAGAATTTTCTTGTCCATGGATTCTTTGCCATTGGTCCGTGAGTAAGGCTCAAAAGCAGAGGAGCTCAGGTAGCGGGCAGAAAGTTCCTGCAGGTTGCCAGCCAGCGAGCCAGCCATGGACAGGGGATTGGAGGAAATGCGGGCGGTGACACCACTGAGTAAGGAGGGCATGGGGAAGCTGAAGAGGCTGTGAGCTGCAGGGGAGCTCTGCAGGCCCGACACTGTCCCTGAGCTGGTGACGGTGGGTAGAGGAGGGCTCCCGCCTGCTGTGCCAGTGCTGCTGCCACCGCTGCTGCTGCTGCTATTGCTGCCATTACTGGCCATGGCCATTGAGGGAGGGCGCAGGGCAGAGCCCAGAGTGCCGCTGCTGCAGTGGGGTAGGAGGCCCGGCAGACCTGGAGGTGTCAGCAGCCGCCCCTGCTCCAGCAGTCTGAGGACACTGCAGGTTGCTGCCGTTTCTGAAACCACTGAACGCAGCTCAGAGTCCTTCCCCTGGTCCTTCTTCTGCTTGGTGCGCCGGTTCTGGAACCAGACCTTCACCTGAAGGAACACAGATGAGAGAAAGAGCCTTTAGAGAATGCTAATGTATAAATTGTAGTTCATATTTTATTATATATTGCCTTAATGGGACAGGTTACAGATATTAATTTAAATAAAACCTTTTCAGTTGTTGGTGGCATAGCAGTAACAAGACTGGCCTGCAATAATTCACTTTCAGTGATACTGACTGTAAAAACTGTGATTATAGTGTAGCAATAACCTGATAATCTCAGTACTTGGAGTTAATTGCACCTTGAATTATACAATTCTGTCTTCACAGATTAAGTTGACTGCTTTTACCAAGAGCTTTTGTTCACACAGCAAAACCTTTAATGTGCCTGTCCATTCCCAACCCAATCGCCACATGTACTTTCAGATACTCACTAATGTATTGTAGCTATATTGTATATGCAGGGATGCTTACACACACACATATAAAAAAAATTTGGTCCAACGTGTAATTGATCAAAAACTGCTGTTATTTTATTCTGTCGTGAAGGAGAGGGCTCACTATGGTTAACTAACGGGCAGGTTATTGCAATAAAAACTTCCTCAAAGGGTGCCTGTCCCTTTGAGGAACCCCACTTAACTTTCTCAGCCTCTTACACTACTAAAAGTTCAAGCATGAACTGCGATCCAAATAGTCAGCTTTAGTTTGTCTCTGAAACAGAGAACTGCCAAAAAAAAAACACAGATACGATCATTGGTTTTACTGAATCTTTTTGTTTGATGTGATTATGTTGCATAATTGTGGTGTGATAATGAATAATGATGATAATGTGATAATGATTATTTTAACGCTGAAATTATCAGTTGAGATTGAAAAAAAATTAATTGCCAATAATTTTGATAATGGCTTGGTTGTTAAAGTCAATTATCGAGCAAAAAATCCAAACATTCACCGTAGTCAGTTTCTCAAATGTGAGGATTGCAGCTTGTCTGTGTTTTATTCATTTTAAATTGAATATATTTGGATAGTAAAGTTTTTGATTGGAGAAAACAACCATTATAAAGATGCCACCATAGATCTGGGAACTTGTGATAGTTTATTTTTTTAAATTTGTTCTGAAATTGTATGGACTAAATGATTAATTGTGTAATTGGAAATCTAAATTACATATTCATATTGATCAATTGATCATTTAAATAACCGTACATTGCAGTCCTTAGCTACAAAAACCCTGACTATCACATTTTGAATTTGGAGGTATGGTATTTCATAGGACCAGTGGAAAACTGGTCCTATGAAATACCATACCTCCAAATTCAAAATGGCCAACATTAACTTTGTTTTCAGTGACCTGTACGTTCTTTAATTAGCATCCTGGGACTCCCTGGCCCTGAAAATGTATGTTTAGCCTCCAGAATTACATAGAAAAAAAATTGAGAAATCCTAAATTCGCCTTTTTAAAAATTAAAGAAGCATTCCATGGTTACCCCTCAGAACATGACAACATCTGATTGGTTATTCTTCCAGTTTGTAAAGTTCCAAATCTCCACGTAGTTGGAATAAAATATATTATTGTCACATCAAAAAGTTCAGCTATTCCAATTGTTTCAGGAATGTTGCAAATATTTTTTATAATATGTGTACAGCATATACCCAGAAGTTTATGTAGTATCAAGATAAAGAGAAAAAAAACGAATTCACTTTATTCCCACACCTAAGGATGGAAAAAAGAATGCATTCTTGTTGATATCATTGATTAAACTGTAGCAAGAGCACCCACCGTGTAATTTAACATGTTCAATCAAGTCATTCATCTGGCTCAACAGATCCATTTAGACACTTTGACATATCCATCGTGCAGTGCCACATAGTCTTCTTAACTGAATACATTTCAAAACTGAAACAAATACAGGGTTTTCTATGTACTGTACCTTTAAGTCTCCAGCAATCACACATGTTTGATTTCATATGGAACAAAATGTGCAGGTACCAATCAGCAGGAAGCCTCCAGCTCAATCTTGCTGGTAGTCCAATCAGATTTGAATATTTTTTTCCTTCACTTCAGTAGGTGGTTTAACTCCTCACTAGCTGCTAACAACCATTTCACGTCCAGAAGCCCTGCTGGTTAATCCAATATTTTCAGTTTATAAAAAATAACTTCAGACACTTAATTAACTTGTTTTGAATTTATGTTAAAAAAAAAAAAAAAAAAGAATAGCGGCAATTGTGTTGGTCAAATTAAAAAAATTGAAACATTAAAACACTGAAAATGTGAAAAGTTAAAGCAAACTAAGTGAAATTTACAAAGCTGTTAATAAAAGGAACCTTGTCATTGTTATAAATCAACGAACAGATTAAAGTTGTGGTGTCATTTTGTGAGAGAAGGTTGACTTCTTGCAGACCTCCACTCTAGCTCAGCCTCCTTCAGCCACACTGAAAGCCACAACACATAACACCAAAGACCAAGCCGATGGCACCGTTAGCCGTTTTGCACATTTTTAAAAATAAATAAATAGATGAATGAAACTCGAGCTGAAAATACACCAGAGCTTTGATGCGGACAGCATGGGCTCCCTTGAGTATAATCACAGGGTGACTGGGTGACTGTTGCTGTGGAACCTGGTGTCAAACACAGAGTGCGAACACAGTCCACCCACAGCGGACACTGCATGGCCCACTGCTGACCTCACATGTACAGTATTAGGTGAGAAGGAAGTCTACATTTTTTTCCTAATGGCAGCTTTCATTTTAGCACCTTCAGGCAGTACCTTCAAATACTCCATAAGCTACTGTATATCGACAATCCATTAAATTAATCAAAAAGACCAATTGATTACATTTACTATAAAGGGATACGTACATTTACATATCTTTCTGTGGGAAATCCTTAAAGGTGCAATCAATAATCTAGAACCTGCGAGCACTCCTAAATTAACTGACAGGTCTGTGAATACAACCACCAGCGCTTGACAAAAACTAGTTGTTGATTATTATTGGTGCCATTAAATGTTTATTTACATCTGTAGTATTTGTAAAACAGGCCTGTAGTTTTAAACATGATCAGCTCTGAAACACAAAATTCTTACTTCCATCTGTGATTAAAACACTGTAATTATGTATGTGAGTATACTACTTTAAATTATAAGGACAAAATAAACAAACTGTTTTGTCTGAATCAGAATTAATTATTGATTTGTGTCAGGGCTTACAAATTAAGTGAAATTACTTTGTATAGGTAAAATAACCTTCTTCTGTAACAAAGCAAGTGGTCCTAATAGATCGTAGCATGATTATCTGAAGTCGAAATAGATGGTAGGGAGTAGGTTTAAAAAGACACAAAAAGGAAATTACAGTAAATCTTTTAAAAACAAAATCATCCATTATGTGTTTTGCACAGTAGCTTTTCCTGTTAACACAGAATAAATTCATAATTTTTAAATCTAGTAGGTACAAGGATGGTGCATTTATACCTGAGTTTCAGACAGATTGAGCTGGCGTGCCAGTTCAGTCCGTTCCCTCCCGACCACATACTGGCACCTCTGAAACTCCATCTCTAACCGGTAGAGCTGCTCTGCAGTGAAGGAGGTACGGGTCCGCTTGGGCCGGTCCAAATCCAAACCCTTTGGCAGAATAATCTCTCGGATAGAGCCTTTAGCATCTGCAAAAATACGCACTTTGAATTAAAAATGTTGAGGCAAAGAATACAACCAAGTAACAATCAGAACAGATTAAAAAAATATATTCCTAGGTGTAGACTGGTTTTACATTGCTAATTACCTGAACTATTATTATTATTATTATTATTATTATTATTATTATTATTATTACTACTACAGGGAGCACAGAAGTGAAGGTACTGAGAATTCATAATAATGTCAAATGTCAAATTCCGATTTTACTTACTAAATTTATGAATATGTGGACTAAATGGAACATGGTATACTTAGAGACAAATACTGTTTAAATTATGTTTCGCGTCAATGAGCTGTCAGCAACCTACCTTTTAAATTATTAAATCAGAAAATATCAGTCCAGATTAAATACCATTGACAGAAAACTCCAAAATGTTGTTATTCTGTGATTTGGTATGAATTCAAATAAGATGTATAAAGATAACATTATACAGTATGTATTACGAGTGCTGACAAATGTGTACACCTAATAAGTGAGGATTACCTAAAATCATAAATAAAAATGACTGAAACATGATGTGGTTCCATTTCAGTCCACTCATATAATCCATACCTGTGTTACCATAAAAGAAAAATTACAACAGTGCGTGCTGTCATCAGAGTTATATTAAGGTAATGTAACACTCTGCTTAACAAGGATGTGCAAAATTTTTAAAAGCTAGTAATAAATTTACCATCCTTTCAAATCGTGCTTTATAGAAGTGATGGCAGTGCTGTCAGAAACAAATTTGCAATAATTTTATTACTAAAAAAAACAAAAACAAATAAATAAAAATATATAACACGATTTTCCAAAAAAAAAAAATTCAATAAAAAACGTTTTTCTACAGTTTAAGAAGCGAAGCTGCTCTTTCATTATATCTTGTGTAATTAATCCTCCGTTTTTAGTGAAGTCATATTTTTAATTTATTTTACTCTCTGAGCTCCTGACAGTCATATACACAATTCCATGGATGATTTGTTGACCTTACATATCCATACAAATAAATTCCGATTGCCTACTTTTTGCTGAGGTTAAATATTTATCATTTTAATATTTATCACCCAGAAAGTAAATGCAGTACATACAGTATAAAACACTGTAGGCGTTTTTCCTTAAATGCATGACGTTGCACACATGTAAATTTAACCAGGGAAATATACGTGACATTTTTACATTTTAATAATTAACATTAAACATTTTAGAATAAATTTGCATTAGTTATTATGTAAGTATGAAATCTGTATTAAGATTTACCTCACCACAGTGTTTAGAAAAAGTTGAATGACAATAATAAATTTGAAAAAAAATCACTATGGTCATGCAGAAAGATTGGCCTAAAATTAAAGATACATTTTTTTCTCTAATAACAATTAAATAATTTTCATGACAAATACTTCGGTTAGTTGTCTAACTCAAACTGAAAAAAGCATATCCAGAGATCTCTTTATTTAAAATATGCTCCATAGATTTAAATGAAATAATCTGTTATAACTGATTTTTAGTTTAAGGGGATATTTTGCCATTAACTTTAATTTTAAAATTCAGTAAAATCCTAACAATTTTTTCTGGAAGATACTTTTTTTTTCCTGATTCTAAAATGCATGTGAATCTAAGTACAAAACTGACAAAACACACAAATAAACAAGCAAAAAAAAAGCCTTACCTCGGACTAGTATTCTCCGACAGTAGTCTGGGTCCCCTGTGCTCCCTCTGTTCCTCTCGCAGTTGTCTAGAGTCCCAGAGGGGGAAAAGGAGTCCTGCTGCTCCTTGAGGAAGCTTTTGGTCAAGCTGCCCTGGGAGTCCTTGCCATCCTTACCCTCCTTTAGTCCATTCTTCAGCACCATCCCTTCCGCCTCTTGGTTGTACCTGACCTCCATTCTCAGTTTATCCTCTTGGACCTGCGGCTCGTCTTTTTTTCCTTTGTCAGGTGAAAAAAAGAAGGATATTACAGAGAGCACGGCACACCAGATCGTCTGGACAGTGTGGGTTTTAGTTTCAAAACAGCACCTTTCAGCAGGGCAGAGTCAGCTATCTAATGTTTGTTGAAAATACTTCTGTTGCCAGACCGAGGAGCCCTATTAGCACTGACCAAACTCCCTTTGCCCAATGATCATGTACTTCTCAGTGAAACTCAACAGTAATTCAGGACCCCCCTTTCCTCGTTACATAGACATCAGGCTGATAGATGATCTTCAAATAATCAGAGCCATGGATGCGCACTCGCTGTTTCAATTGATTACGGTAATTTTGCTGCCTCCACATTTGCGTAACCTCATGAATACACTAAATTGTTTGGGGAAATAGATCAGGTCTTGATAGAGGGGTTTGCTCGTCCCGTCCCCCTCTGTTTGCCTGCTCTCAGCCCAGGGAATCAAGACAAATGATTGGTCTTGTCTCGCAACCAAGCCTCCCTGAACCCCACATAAACGCACACAATCGCAGGAGTACGACTCTTCCAGACCTGAAAAAAGTTCCTGGGTGCTTCATTCTTCCATCCGCAGAACACGGCCAGACATTTTTTCCCAAGACTTTTCACACTGCACCTGATTGCTCCAGCATGTCAGCGAACTTTGATCCCGTTTTTCCCTTTGACTCTCTCGCCAATCAATGGAATTCTGCAATGTGCAGATCTCACCACTATGCTATTGTAAGCAATAGACACTGGGAGAGAGCCAGAGAGAGAGAGATAGGTGGAAAAAAGCATAACGAACAAATCCATGTCAGTCAAAATTTATGAAGGCAATGGTGAACCAGCCAGTTTAAGCAGTGCAAAACAGGTTCTGCTTTGACTAGAATTGTGTTAGTTTCCTGTGTCATCCTGTGTTCATCTAGAGAACTATGCAGAACAGCCCAGCGAGGTCCTGGCTACTAATGCCACATCCATCAGTATTAAAATGATTGCACCCCAGAAGCACTTCAGCTCTCAAAATCTTAACCTATACATTTGAAAAATACAAAAAAGGAGAAAAAAAACTTGTCTTTAGTGCTTAGACTGCCTACACTCTCTCTCACACATGCATACCCCTGGAATGGCCCCTACCTCTCTCCATCGCTCGCCTTCCAGCCCACTACCCACCCACCAAACCACCAACTCTTAGCTATTTTCATTGTCAGTGCAACAATATCTCAGAACACAGCAGTGGCCAGTAATCCAATAAGACCATTGATTAGGCCACAATGATTCAATTCAAACCAGTGGCCTAGTGCAAGGAACATTCTCTGGCCCTTCTTGTCACCTTAGCTGGCCAGAAGCCCTCTTCAAGCTGCCCCCCTCCTTGAGTGCCATTCATGCCTTTATGGGAAACAGAGAGGAAAAGGAGTGAAAGATGGCAATTATCTAATTGGACTATTAACAAACAATTCTGCGAGTGTGGCTGCCTGGCAGCAGTCTTGGGGTGGGTTTAAGGGCTGCATGTTGGACTAACTTTATTCATTGAGTGTTTGGGGGCTGCTGCATGGAGTGGGGCAGGATCTATTGTTTGAGAGAGGTAAAAAGGAGGCTAAAAAGGGAGTGACTAAAGGGGATCTGGGCTTCTCAAGCTGTGGTACAGAGCCCCAGCCTGGGAAATAGATTGAGGATGCAGCATCTTGGCCTCTCAGTGACACACAACGGCTGAGGAGGAGAAAAGACTGATGTGTTCAGTTTCTACATATCCAAAAATATCACACACTCAGTGTGCAAAGAATACTGCATGTATGCTGTGTATCAGCATAAAATCTCTTTAACAACAAACACAGTTGCAAATTGCCAACACTGTGTTTCAAGTGATTTAAACCAAACTATTCATGGAACTTCATTTGATAGATCAGTAAAATTACAAGGCTAATTCTATTAGCCTGGTGCACACCAACACATGCATTGCAACACATACATTGCAGTGCAAGTCACTTGGAAAATATGAATAGTATATTAAACAAATTTCTATTCCATGCTTCACTAGTATGATACTGTACATATAGAGGAGATCATTTCTGAGTTTTCACTCATAGATAAAGGGTTCCTATGGTAGGTGCCCTGGATCAGTTGTACAGTCATAACAAAAAGGTTCTATATATCAAAAGAAAGTCATCCATTAGGCTCATATCACATCAGAAACCTTTTCGGTGCTGCAAAGACCACCTTCCAGTTTTAATACTGCTTGAAATTAGCAGTATGAAAAGGGAAAACATTATATTTGTTGGCTAACAACATAAGCAGTCATTATGCTGAGCAGTCTTAAGCTAAGTGTGCTGAAGTGTTTGCCAGTGATGTCACTAGGCAGACTGAGTGTGAACCTAAAGCATTTACCTGGTAACAAGCTGCTACACTTGGTTTGTGTGACCTTGTTCATTTTGATCACTTAAAATAGCTGTCTTTGGAGAAACTGTAGACTGAGACAATGACTTCAAAAAATATACATCAGGTTAATTTCATGGGTGATGACATGTTGTGTTTTGTTTTAGTTTTACACTGAGCCCTGTGGTACCCCAGAAGTACCCTTCAATTATTTTAGATTTAAGTTATTTATTTGAACATACTTGTAGCCATTCTCAAGTTAGCTTCTTAACCAGTAGTGTTTAACCCTTCTAATGTCATATACAGTTTTTCAACATTCTCCAGTAGTAAGACATTGTCAGTAGTACCAAGTATTAAAGGATTAAAACATATCACCCCCACTCTATTTTCATTATTTTCTGCTGCACTTGATATTTCCTCCACCAATTCCATTATTGCCATAAAAGGGATCCTGTAAATTCTAATATACTGTTCACAATGAATTTGCTCATGTAAAATTGATAATTGTGGCACCTGTAACAGATGAGATGTAGAATTTATTTTCTGGAATTTCTTCTCTACAAAATAACCTTCATTTTCCTCCCGTTAGAGGCTGAACTCAAAACTATTGCTGCTTCAGATTTTGGTCTATCCACCCCAGAAGAACAACTACATATCAGAAAAGTATTGTTTAATCTTACTGTACAACATCGTAGACACAGCAGTCTAAAAAGACTAAACCTTATCCTTGGTAAATATGAAAGATGTGGGGTATAGTCCTTGTCTTTCATTCAGTCCAATTTAACACGAGTGTTCCTTTAATTTGCCTTTAATTCTTCCTCAATCACATCGCACGTTTGACATAAAAGAAATGCAAAAGGTGAATCCACAGGATTTGAATATATATTCCTTCATGTGTATTTATACTGGAAGCATCCAAATTTGGAGGCAAGTGCCCTCCCACACATACTCACATACACCGAGCTCTGCAATGGTCCAATCAGCACAGGCTAGCGGTGAATCACCAGCATTATCATCACTATTACTGTCATCATTTTAACACAGCAAGGCTTCAGTGACATTCTTTAAAATACTGAACAATGTGCTGTGCTGTAATGTGACCCAGCTCAAACCAGTTTTCATTATTTCAACACCGGAAATTAGAGCTGGTCTAGGGACACATTTAATGTCTGGTTGGAAATAAGTGTGTTCCAGGAAATCAAATCAAACCCCAAACTGCTCTAACCAGCTGGACAGAATGAGGGGGTTGAAATTCCAAGTTATTTCTAGGGAGGAAATGGTTACATTTGTTACAGAACCTGCTGAGATGCCAGCATGTTTATTGTAACACCTTCTTTGCAAGTGTGACCGTGCCACACATAAATAGTCTACACAGTGAAAGCAAACTGGAGAAATGACCATGTGCCTAACACGGTATTAATGCTTACTGTAATTGCTATAAGTTGGCTCTCTGTGGTCCTGTTATTAGGACCCAGGGCTACTTGGCATTTTGTGGCTTAGCTTTTTAGGCTCTCTAATACAAGGTAGGTTGCTGTGGAGAGTGCAGGCCTTGGAGAGCCTCGATGTCTGATCGACAAAATGGTAACTCAAGATGAATGGTTACATTCAAAGCCCTGCTTTACATTTACAATTGTGGTGATTATGTTCCACAGTAAGAGAGTAAGCTGTTCTTGAACCTTCTAAATAAAGAGTTTGTTTCCATCTATGGCAGAGGGCTGCACAGGCAGCTGAGCTCAAAAATTGCTGAGCGCTGATGGTTTTCACTGTAAGCATGGAATTTTTATCCAGCTTCTTTTCCCTTTGGTTCAAAATCCTTGGTACCTTATAAAGATTGAGTGCTAGTAGTTACTGATGGTATTGTGAAAACAAACTTCCCTATCAATTAGGCTTCATCAGAGCTGTTGACGTTTACACATTAGGTTTGAACTCTGAGTAGTTTTGATGACTGAGCTAATAATTGGGATTAATTGTTGTGTGTGTTGGTTTCTGGTGTAGGAACCCTATGTTCTCAGGCAAGTGACAACTCTATTGTTAATGTTTACAGAGGGCTTTCAGATAATCTGCTCAGCTAATGTGCTGTAGTCAATGCACAGCTAGGTTGTTACAGTGCTGTAATGACTGGAGGAGAGTTTGCAGATGTATTAATATGTCTATAAGGAGAAAAAAAAGAGGAAAAAGGTGCAGGTGAGAGGCCTTAAAGGATAATGCTGGTGTTTTTAGTAAATTGTTGTACCGTCAGTGAATCCCATGAAAATACCAAAAACAACACTGTATGTCTCCTACTAACAATTATTGTGTGTGTATCCAAAGCCTGATATACTATAACTTTTTCCTCTGTGCCACAGAACTCAAATGTTGTCTAAAAACTATTAAAAACGTTCCTCCATTACTATGAACACACACACACACACTGTAGTTTATTTTGACTTAATCCAATATACACCGTCCTGCTGCTGGAAATACTCACTAGAGCACCAAATGTGGATTAATGCAGCTGAAAATAGTCCCCAACAAATACAGTATTTCCTCCTGTTTCAGAAATGTTAAAAAAAAAACTACAGTGGTCAGCTGTTATAGGAAATTATTGAGCCCTTTTAAAAAAAATAAAACTATATACTTTCAACATAAATCTTTTTAAAACTGTGTGACACTTCCAAGGGTTGTAGGTCTCTTCCATGGTGAATTTTTTTACTGCATGGGCTGTCTTTGCAAACAATGTGTGTTTAAAGAACAGTAAAGCAAATACATATCTTTGCACATTGGGTCATAGACTGCCTGGTTAATATATAACTACAGTGGGTCAAGCCTCTTATATTGTTTTCACACAAGATGTGGTGTAAAATCACAAATTGCCTAACTTTTTGCTTTGTTCAGTT
Source organism: Xiphias gladius (assembly GCF_016859285.1). Taxonomy (NCBI): domain Eukaryota; kingdom Metazoa; phylum Chordata; class Actinopteri; order Istiophoriformes; family Xiphiidae; genus Xiphias; species Xiphias gladius. The sequence goes on from NC_053410.1 coordinate 27,214,885, forward strand.
TGGTTTAGTAAGACTCAATAGGTCATTGTTGTCGACAGACGTCGTTTAAATGGGCTGTCCACCAGGTGATGGACCAGTGCTCTACTTCACTGATACTATTTCCTGAACTGTTAAGCTAACAAGGTTCTGCAGTTTTTTTAGAGGTGGTAAGTAAGATCATCATCTCGCTTCCTGATAGAACTGACTTTCTGTAGCTGGGCTCAGCCACATCTCCTGATTAAATCTTGTAACCCAAAGTTTTTAAGATTAAGGCTGCCTCTTCAAGGTTGCTGGGATTCATCAAGGCCTAAGCAAATGTTTCATGTTATTCAATTCAATTCAATTCAGTTTTATTCATATAGTGCCAAATAATAACAGAGGTTATCTCAGGGCACTTTTCATGTAGAGCAGGTCTAAACCATACTCACATTATGGTATGGAATAAAAAAAAATTATGAGTGTAGATAGAATAGTGACTAATGTATAGCTCAGAGGCCTTTTTTATTTACGACATTAGATGTAATTTTGTGATTTTACAGAGAGTAATGTCTCAGTGCTGTTCTACTAATCTGCTGTTGACAATACAATATTTTAAGTGTGACATACCAGACAGCCTAAAACCTGCAACAAAGCCTTAGCAGTAATTGATTTTTTCTGTACATTCTCTGTGAGTAGTTTTAGATAACACTCTTTTGTCCCGCAGACAGCGCCTTGCTGTAGTAATTGTCACAGGTGTAATTTGAGCAGTTCCTTTGTATCTCTGCAACAGTTACGTCCCCATTGGCAGTCGCAGTGTGCATCAAGACTAAAGCATGAGGGGAACAATGGAAAGCATCATAAAAGCTTTGAAAATAAATCATGTTTTTTTGTACTCTTCTCTCACCACTCAGCCCACCATTTGTCAGAACACAGACAGATTTTTTTTGGAGGGGGGGGTCTTTTGGGAGTGTTTGGAAACATGGCAGGCTTGACTGTGATTCTCTGTTTAACCTCATCTTAACTGTATTGGGTGATTAAGAACTACAGAAAATTATTTCTGCTGTATAGCGATTAAGTAAGCATATAGAGTTAGGTCCATGAGTATTTGGACAGTGACACAATTTTCCTAATTTTGACTCTGTAAATCACCACAATTGATATGAAACGAAGCCATCAAGATGTGTTTGAAGTGTAGACTTTCAGCTTTAATTCAAAGGGTTTAACAAAAATATCAAATTAACTGTTTAGGAATTACAGCCATTTTTATACATAGTCCCTCATTTTCAGAGGCTCAAAAGTAAATGGACAAACCAGCACTTTTTTGTGGGTCTTTCTGCCCTCAGTTTTGTCTTCAGGAAGTGAAAGGATGCTCAATTGGGTTGAGGTCAGGTGACTGACTTGGCCATTGAAGAACATTCCATTTCTTTGCCATTTCTATCCATCTGTACTGGGAAGCACCATCCTATCAGTTTTGTAGCCTTTCGCTGAATCTGAGCAGATAGTATAGCCCTATACACTTTATAATTCATTCTGCTACTTCTATCAACAGTCACATCATCAATAAACACCAATGACCCAGTTCCATTGGCAGCCACACATGCACATGCCATAACACTGGCTCCACCATGTTTGACAGATGATGTGGTATGCTTTGGATCATGAGCCGTTTCTTTCTTACTCCATACTTCATACTTCTTCTTTTCCCAACATTCTGGTACAAGTTAATGTTGGTTTCATCTGTCCAAAGAATCTTGTTCCAGAACTGGGCAGGCCTTTTTAGAGGGTCTCTGGCAAAGTCTAATCCTTTGTTTTCTTGAGTCTTACCATTGGGTTGCAACTTGTGGTGAATCCTCTGTATTTATATTAATTCAAGGCGTCTCTCGATTGTACACTTTGACGATGATACACCTACCTCCTCCAGAGTATTCTTGACCTGGACTGCATATTGAGAGTTCCCATGAACAGCTACCAAATGCAAATTCAACACTTGGAATCAACTCCAGACCTTTTATCTGCTTAATTTGTCATGTGTCATTTGTCATATCATGCTTAATTTGTCAACATGTCATGTTCCCTCAATAATGAGGGAACAGGCCACACCTGGCCATGAAACTGATCAATTGTCAATTGTCCAATTACCTCCAAGCCTTTGAAAAGGAGGGACTATGTATAAAAATGGCTTTAAATGCCATATTGCCATATTTTTGTTAAACCCCTTGAATTAAAGCTGAAAGTCTATGTTTCAATCACATCTTGATGGCTTCATGTCAAATCCATTGTGCTGGTGTGCAGACGCAAAATTATGAAAATCGTGTCACTGTCCAAATATGTATGGACCTAACTGTAGCTGTTGAACAGCAACCCTGTCTGTGGCTCTAAATCCCAAGCTCATTGGTCTCTACTGATGATGTAAATTTTTCAAAACAGGACATAAATAAATACTTTAATTCATCTGCCTGTCTTTGAAAGCCTTTTTCGGGGGTTTTAAGAAAGATTTTTGGCCACTGTACTTCAGGTCGAGAGGTAGCCCAGGGGCCGCTGGTGCTCAAGCAGGGATGCAGCCAGATGGCTGATCACGCCATCAGTTTCAGAATCGAAATGACAATCAGAAAAACTTTATTGATCCCACAGGGAAATTACTTTTTTACAATGGTTCAACACTCAGTTAGAAAGGAAAATAAATAAGTAAAAAGTTAAAACTACTATAAATAGTAGTAATAATAAATACACAGTAAGTAAATAGAAAAATGTAAAAAACAAATGTGCCAAAAGTAAAAAGTAATGTGCAAAGTAGAATCACAGCAAAAATAGAAACATGCAAAGCCGATTAATGGTTAAAACAAATAAACAGTAAATAGTTAAATTAACTGTAATGTACAAAGGTAAACTCAATGAAAGTAGTTTAACAGCAGAGTACTGATGGAGATGTGCAGAAAGAGGAGGAATTGTATAACTGGATGACCACAGGAGGGAAGGACCTCCTATGGCATTCAGTGGAGGACTTAGTCATTCTGATTCTCTGGCTGAACATTCTCCTCTGACCAACCAGAACACTGTCTAGAGGGTGGGAAACAAATATTATGGAGAGGAGGTTTGACTTTAGTTGAGTCTGTTGGTGTCAGCCACCCTCAGGCTATTGCCCCAGCAGAACACAGAATAGAAAATGGCGATGGCCACCACAAAATCATAAAATATCTGCAGCATGCAGCCCTTCCTCTAAAGCTGCAGAGTTCCTGATCCAGTCCAGTTAGATGTCTAAGTGGACACCCAGGTATTTGTACTCCTGTACCATCATCACCATCTCTCCCCTAATTGAAAGAGGAGTGGCAGGAGTCCTGGATCTCCTGAATACCACCAACAGCTCCCCTGTTTGGCTGAAGTTGAGCTTCAGGTGGTTCAGCTCACGCCAGTCCACAACACTGTCCACCACCCTCTGACATTATGACACATAATCCCCCTGATGCATCCAACAACTGCAGTCATCTGAGAACTTCTGTAGGTGGCAGGTCTGTCTGTCGTACCTAAAGTCCAAGGTATACAGGATAAAAAGAATGGGGGACAGGAGCTACAGTACTGCTCAGCACTGTGTCTGACACACAGTTCTGCACATGCTGAGGATGTCCGGTAAAATAGTCCATGATCCAGGACAACAGAGGAGCATCAACCTGCATGGCAGTCATCTTCTTGCCCAGCAGAGCAGGCTGAATGGTGTTAAAGCGCTGGAGAAATCAAAAAAATGATTCTTGCTGCGCCTCCTGGCCTGTCCAGGTGGGTGTAGGAACGGTGGAACAAGAACAGTATGTGATAGCATTGTCCACTCCCACATCCAGTTGGTAAGCAAAATGGAGGGGGTTCAATGAAGGCTTGACCAATGGAGGGACGACCAGTCTTTCAAAAGCCATCATGATGTTTGAGGTCAATGCTACCAGTCTGTAGCTGCTGACAGCAGTGGAACGGGCCTTCTTTGGTACAACCAGGCAGGATTCCCCAACACAGGGACCTCCTCCACACGTATACTGAGGTTAAAGAGGGGCTGGAGTATGACACACAGCTGGGGGGCACAGGTCTTGAGCATCCGTGGGCTGATGCCGTTGGGACCAGCAGCCTTTGCTGTGCGGAGTCCACTCAGCACCCTTCTCGCCTTGTCAGCAGAGATGGTCAGCAGGTTGGAGGTGTCGTTGTCACTGGGTGGTTTACGATCAAAGTGGACAATTTGAAGCTGCAAGTCGAATATATTGAAGAAAAAGTTCAGTTCTGACTGCTGGGTTTGTAACCAGTGATGGTCCTCATATCTGCCCAGACCTCCCTGTTGTCATTCTTCCACAGCCTCTGCTATAACCTCCACCTATGGTCCTCCGTTCCTTCTCTTATATTCACTGACATTTGTTTCTGGACCCTTTTTACTGCCTTCCCATTCCCATGCTTTGATGTCAGCAGCTGAAACTTGGTCAAACTTGGTGTGCATTGAAAACAGTCTTGCAGAGTGGCAGATGTCTCTTCAGATAACCTCCTCTAAGTTTTGATGTGGGTGGGTTGACACATGACCAGTGGTTTGTAGTTGTTCTGAGGATGGACCATTAGCATAGAGCAGGCAAGTGGCAAGCCCGCTGCCTCTTTTATTACAACTCTCAGATGTATTACTGTCTGCCCAAACCATCTGAAAGCCATTGATGGTAGCGATAGGACCTGGAGTATCTTCCTGTAGCCATGTCTCTGTGAAACACATAACACTACACTTATGGAAGTCCCTCTAATTCCTCACCAAGGCTGTTTGCTCATCCATCCTGTCCAGCAATCTTATGTTGCCAATGATGATAGAAGGGAGATATGGCTTATATCTCCTCTTCTCTATCCCTCGTCGCTTTGTTTCTCTTTTGCATCCTCCGTTTGTATTCCTCCTGACTTCTGTCCGTTGTTCTGGTCACCGTGCGGAAGCCAGCTGATGTCAGCTGTTCCCTGGTGTAAACAATGTGACTGTGGAGTTGCTGCACAATGCTAGTGTTGCTGAATAATAGCATTCAAAAATGTAGCTGAATGAAAAATGTAATTCCACTCTGAAAAAAAACATACATGAACTCTCTATCTGCATGTTTAGAGAGGGTACAGTTTAAATATGTTACTAGTAAAATTTAAGCAAGTATGACAAAAAAAGCTAAAGAGCTAAAAATATGTAAAAATAAGAAAAAAAATTGGAGGAACTTCAACAGGCTGCATGCATGGCTGGCGAATGCAGAGCCTGGCAGCTGACAGCAACTGGAACACACACTCTCTGTCCAATACATTCCTGCATAGCCTGTCCGATCAAATCATAGAGCAACTTCCACCACTATATCTACCGACCAACTTTGATTCTTTTGTTGCATTAGCCATTAAGATTGAAGATTGACAACTGTCTGTTTGAGAGGAAAAAGGAAAAGAACCGACCTGAGAGGAGACCCCCATGGACTTGAAAGAAGTGTTTAACAATGCCCGTGCTATGTCCCTGCCTCCTCACCGACCATATTACTGTGCTATTGGCATTCTCCCTGGGGCTTCAATCTACTCTTTGTCAGCGCCAAAGATTGAGGCGATGAACCAGAGCACTCTCCTAAAGTCTGCTTTTTTTTCCCATGAAGTTGTACCCAGCCGAGAGACATTATGATGTGGGCAACCAGGAGCTGTTGGCCAATAAACTGGTGTTAGATTAGTGGAGACACTGGCTAGAGGAGGCTGAACATCCTTTCCTAGTATGAACAGGCCACAAGAACATAGAGTATATCCAAACTGCCAAGAGGTTAAACTCCCGTCAAGCAAGGTGGGCCCATTGTTTTTCAACCATTTCAACTTCACCCTGTCTTATCTTCCCAGCTCCAAGAATGTCAAACCAGATGTGCTCTCCCACCAGTATGAGCCAAACAACTCCCCCAGGGCTCCCACTACCATTCTACCCCTGATCTGAGTGGTCGGAATGGTGACCTAGGGCATTGAGAGTTGGACAGGCTAGATCCGCCTGGCCATCTCTTGGTCCAGTTAACTCTCTGCCCACATGTACTGCAGTGGGGGCATTCCGGGGGTGCGTCAGACCGTCAGCCTCCTCAAACAGTACTTCTGGTGGCCTTCTCTGGAAGAAGAGACTGGGAAGTGTATCACCGCCTGCCCCGTTTGTGCTAGAATAAGATCCATCCCCTTCTTGCTCCTCCCTCTTCCTGTTCTGTGACGTCCATGGTCCCACATCTCCCTGGACTTTGTCACTGGACTGCCCCCCTCCAACGGTAACAATGTTATTTTCACAATTACGAAACGTTTTTCCAAGATGCCCCATTTTGTCCCTCTGCTGCAGCTCCCCTCTGCCAAGCGGAAGGCAGAGGTCATGTCATCTACTGTTTTTTGTCTTCCTGGCCTCATCGTTTCGGACCGGGGACCACAGTTCTTCTCTTGTTTTTGGAAAGAGTTATGCAGACTGATTGGTGCCACAGACACAGGTCTGTCTCTGGTCCAATGTGTTTATGGGTACCAACCACTGCTGTTACTGGAACAAGAGGTCGAAATGTTGCTGCCCTCTGCCCAGGAACATTACCACTGATTTTTTTGCCTTTTTGAACTTTCCTTTTTACTCCTGTGAGTTTCTCTGTCTCTGTTATATCAAAACTGTTACAGTTTATTATTGTAACCATAACGACAAATGTCCATTAACCTTAAGGAAGTATTATTTTAAACCCAAACCACAATGTTTTCCTAAACCTAACCAAGTACTTTTTGTGCCTAAACCTAACCACAACCTAAACCGAGTGTTTATTATTGTTACCATAACAACAAAGGTATGGTACACTTGCAACTGGTATGCTCCTACAGGTCATGTTATTGTTACCATAATGACAAAGGTGAGGTACGCCTACCGCTGGTCACTCCCAGGGTAGGGACAAGCAACTATATAGCAACTACAGTATATGGTTGTTTAAGTTCAAGGACTTGTTGTTTTCTATAGCCAAAAAAAACTGATTTGACTTCCAAGTAGCGCCAGGCACTGGTCAGACCTGGCCTCTGAAACCTCCTCTCTACCTTTAAGATCTGGAAAGACGACAGACTACACACATAAAAGAGGAAAGACTCAAAGGGCCTGACTGACACAGAGGAAGGAGAGACAATAGATACAAAATGAGGATGACGCAGTTAATTACAGACAACACAATGTAACAGTTATGAGTAAAGACAAAGTAAACACTGGCTGAGTCACCTGACGATCTAGATCAGAGACGTCTGGATGAAACATTGACAGTTGTTATTTTTTTGAGAGCCCTCTGCTGTTCCATGAAAATAAAATCATCTGCATTTGCACAGTAGGCCTATAGTATGAATCCAGAACATCTCCTCCACACAGACTGCAAGTCAACTAATGAGGAGGTGTTGTATGACTTTAGCAAACACAGCTGCACAGCAAATCTAAAGGAAGAGGAAAGGGCAAATATAATGAGTGACAGAAATCCTAGGATCTTGTGATTTTAAACAACCCAAACAAAATAAAATCCATACCGGCATGTCTGGGAGGGCACTATTTACTCTTAAGTGTTTAATTTGTGTGCAAGATAAAGAGATTCAGATATCTTTCATAACCAAAAGATGCTGCAATATCTCCTTGCAGATGAAAAACTGAACACACACAACAATTAAAAGAGCTGAGTAGATACACAAGTGCTTGAGAACATGATCATATTTTCACTGTCATACAATTGGTCTCACTTGTGGTCAATCATTTTCCTGTAGACATTCAACTTGAAAGCAGGAAAATCAATAATGGTATACAGCTACCGGTCGTCACAGAAAAAAACAGAGCAGTCGCATACAAGCAACAATGAATACCTAGATGAGTAAATCAGGTATGAGAAGAATTTGGCCCTCCACATCTCCTCTTTTTGTCTTTCTTTGTTGAAGCAACATTGTTGACATGTGTTTTGCAAGATGGTTTTCATCAATCAGCAGGACCTATTAGAACTATTTTTATTTAAGGTTCAAAGCTCAGATCCATAGGTGGAACTATCACAATCAATGATTGTAGCTGACTTTGACTGTGGGACTAAAACATATGTCACTTTCATAATCCTTTATACAAATGTATCCTTTACCTAAAAATAAGTGTTCACACATTCTCGTACACCCTAAACAAAGGAAAGTGATTCCATGTGGTAATGTCTTGTCTAATTAAACCATCCTTTTCATTTCACTTCTTCTGATGTCCTTCGTGCTTCATTACTTTAAGTATTTTTAAAAAATCTGCAGCAATTGCATATTTTATAAAATTATAAACTGTGTATAAAGTCTAAGTACCTCTAACTGCTGAACTCTTGACACATATTTTTCATTAAGACTATGCACTTAGGTATGATCGCAAAAGTTTTGATGGTAGCTCATGTCCTTCCTTGTCATGTAGGTGGTCATCCTTATGATCTAAATATCTGTCACCCAAACTAAAAGCTACTCTACCTGATACCAATTTTAGAGGCCCTAATTAACAGTCTAAGGTGTGTTTGAATTCATAAATGAAGGTATTTTGCCTGAGAGTTGTGCTGTAAACGATAAAGGTTCATCTTATTATTCATAACAACTTTAGATAATAAACACCATTATGATTCTCAGGTCAGTTGATTCAATGATTTTTTGAAAATGTTTTAATCTAATTTTTAACTAATTGAAAAACAAAAGAGACAAAAGTATAAATAATCAAATTAATAAAGAATTACTTTTTCCAGCAGCTGTTGTAACCTTTGTTTTAAGAGAGTGCTAATTTGGCATAAGGCAAACATACAGTGTCCATATAGCCAGAGTTGGGCATGGTCGGGCAATACATTTTATCACCACTGATGCATCACTCAAATTCACAATAAAACCTTTGTTTACCAATACAGTAAAATGCAACTTTATTTTCCACTGTAGTAGATTTGTAGTAGATTTTACAGAATACAATGTTAAGAACACGAAAAACAACAACATTATGTAAAAAGTATGAGTATTACTGAAATGTTACCCAGTGGGCAAAAAACAAAACAAAACAAAACAAAACAACAACAAAACAACAACAAAACAAAAAACCATAACAAAACAACAACAACAAAAAACTATGTAATATTTAAATTGCAGTTCTACATTAAAAAGCCTTACTTTTCTATTCCTTTCCTTATTGGACTAAATTGGTGTAAATCTATGTTTAATTTAGTCTTGTAAATTAGTAAATATTCAGCAGGTACAGTACGTCTATACATTGTGCTTATAAGTGTGATGAAAATGCAAATGAATGTTTTGAAAGTCTATAGAAATGCAAATTACAAATAAAACAGAAAAAACAGTCAATTAATTAATTAGTTGGTAGACAAAAAAAATAAACTAAACTAAACTAAAATAATATTTTTGATAATCATTTACTCATCAAAATTAATTACCAAGCAAAAATTCCAAATATCTTTTGGGTAGAGCCTCTGAAATGAGAATTAGAATTTGCTTATTTTCTGTTTTGCATTGTTTGGTTCATTTCTATTCTATATCCTTGGTTGGACAAAACAAGAGATTTGAAGAGGGGCCCCTTGGCTATGTACATTTTTATAGGAATTTTTTGCTATCTTCTGACATTTCATAGTCTACAAGATTGATCGATTAAGGGAAAATAACGTAAGTATATATAGACAGTAGTAAGAACATTAAAGCACTAAATCATTTTATTATGTATTGATTTAACTTAACGATTGTTATTTATGTTGATTATGGTTACAAAACAATAAAGATATTTTGTCTAAAGAAAATGTCAGAATAAGCCTCTTTAGGTCATTAAAATACCCAAATTTACAGACACAATACTAAGGACATGAAATCTGTGTTCTCAATTGTAGCTACAACCCTGACCCTAACAGATCTCAAATGTGTCAACAAGTTATTTAGAATACGCAGACAGTTGGACAATAGCTTCTCTTCCTGATGGCAACATTTACAAGTTAAAATATTTACTCACCTGAAACAAAACCCTGGACCTTTGTTACAGGACTAAACCTTTGCTCCCTGCTCCATCTAATTTACCATGTCTACAAGGGTTGAGCAAACATCTTGTTTGATTTACATGTAATCATATTTTGATTTGCTATTATTCCAGTCCATAATCGAAAGGCCAAATCACCACCATAAATTATTATGCTGGAATACACAGTCACAGACTTGCATATGAACGCTGGGTTCCTGTACCAGGGGCCATTAGACAGGAGTTTGTGAGACACAGAATCAGATTGCTGGAAAGCTGGAAAAGATTTATAATGTTTCAGCACCAGCTGAGATATGTGACTATTAAACCTCTGGGGCCCTCATGTGGCCTCTGATGGCAATACGCCCCAGCTTAATGAAGGCTCAGAACATGAAGAACAACATTAGACAGTGGCTTAAGAGTAAACCTGCAGGAAGATACTTGGGTGAAATCAATTAGTGAGGTAGTTTGGTTGTTATCTGTAATGAAAACCTGTATACATGTATCACTTTTAGTGGAAAATAGTTGTTTTCATGGGCCTTAGTGTGATTGGAAACAGTTATTCTCACTTACCAAGATTTATACAAGGGCCTGTAACAAACAGACAAACAGAAGTAAAATTTTTCGTAAGTGAAAGATAAAAGTAAAAATTGTTCAATTTTACTCACAATCTTAATAATAAAAACTATTTATCAAAACTCTTTTGACTTAAAAAAAAATCTCTCTTAAATTTAGGAGCACTCTAGAGGTTTCTTAAGTTGTTTAAGAGTAGATCCTAGATGACTGCAGTACAGAAACGTAGTTTTAGTCTATTATTTGCATTTGAACATTTGATAGGATGTTACACCACTCTTTAGTTTTTCTTTTTTTTGGCATTTATCAGGGGTGCAATTAAACAACACATCTGATATCGATTTTACTTGCAAACATTGTCTGTGTTTCTTTATTGTCTGCACTTGTCAATGTAGAACTAAATTCCCCTTATTATAGGATTTCTCTAATATACATCATCTGTCAGCAGCAGATTGTCTCGAACAAGAATTTGTTTTCAATTTCAGCCAATTTTCTATTATCCCTGTTAAATATATTAGACTGATATTAATTTCCCATGTTAATTATTCCTGGCAATTTAAAGATTTCACAGAAAAAAAAGAACTTTTAGTCCTGCAAAGAACATACCACTGAATAAACTGTAAAGGATATTTAAAAAAGAATGTATAATATGGAAGATATATATTCAATCCATATCTCTGATTGGCTGTTCCCTCTATGAGCGTACATGTGATCAATCATGTGAACATTTGATAGTTGCTCTTAAAAGTTACACTCACAAAGCACTTTCTTAGGAACAACCAAATACGTGTTTATGCATGCAAATTTTTTAATCAGCCAATCATGTAGCAGCTGTGCAATCGTAAATTCCTGCAGATACAGATCAGGAGCTTCAGTTAATGTTCACATCAAACATCAGAATGAGGGAAAAAATGTGATCTCAGTGACTCTGACTGTGACATGATTGTTGGTGCCAGACGGACTGGTTTGAGTATTTCTGAAACTGTCGATCTCCTGGGATTTTCAACCACCACAGTGTCTGGAGTTTTACTCAGAATGGAGCCAAAAAGAAAAACCAACCAGTGAGCAGCATTTGTGTGGACGGAAACACCTTGTTAATGAGAGAGGTCAGAGGAGACTGGCCAGACTGGTTGGAGCTGAAAGAAAGACTACGTTAACTCAGATAACAACTCTTTACAACTGTGGTGAGCAGAGAAGCAGCTCAGAATGAACAACATGTCCAACCTTGAGGTGGATAATAATAATATTATTATTATTAATAATAATAATAATAATAATAATAATAATAATAATAATAATAATAATAATAATAATAATAATAATAATAATAGTTGTTGTTGTTGTTGTTGTTGTTGTTGTTGTTATTATTATTACTGATGATGATGAGTGTTGAGTAGCAGATCTGGATCCTGCAGCTCCAGAGTCTGAGAGCCCTGCAGAATAAGGAAAGGGAGGAAGCAGAAGACACAAAGGTAATGACATGCAGTGGGGTGATATAAATGCATGGGGGGAGAGAGAGAGAGAGAGAGAAAAAAAAGAAGTGATCAGTGCATCATGGGCGTCCCCCCAGCAGCCTTGGCCAGCATAACTAAGGGATGATTCGGGGCTCACGTGAGCTGGCCCTAAGGTTCATCAAAGAGGAAAGTTTAAAGCCTAATCTTAAATGTAAGGGGGTGTCTGCCGCCAAAACCCAGACTGAGAGGTGGTTCCGCAGGAAAGGAACCTGATAGCTGAAGGCTCTGCCTCCCATTCTACTCTTGGAAATTCTAGGAACCACAGGCAAGCCTGCATTTTGAGAGCAAAGTGTTCTGTTGGTGTAATAGTGTACTATGAGGTCCTTAATATACCATGGAGTTTGGTATTTAAGGGCTTTGTACATAAGGAGAAGGATGTAGAATTCCCTTTTGGATTTTGGGCAGCAATGTCTCTGGAAGCAGAATGGGTAGTCCACTAATCGGAAGGTTGGTGGTTTGATTTCCAGCTCCTCCAGATACTGGACCCCCATGTTATGAACCCCCTTTGTATCATTGGTGTGTAAGCGATAGAAGAACCGCTATATGAATGTGTGCGGAATAAGTGAATGTGGCTTGTAGCGCAAAGTGCTTTGAGTGCAGACTAGAAAAGCGCTATGTAAGTGCAGGCCATTTACCATTTAAAGGGGGCCAATGTAGAGAACCTAACCCGAAAAAAATATGATCTCTTTTTTCTTTTTCCTGTACTCGCTCTGGCATTTTGGATCAACTGGAGGCTTTTCACAGAGTTTTTGGGACATCCTGATAATACGGAATTACAGTAGTACTAGTAGTCTAGAGGTAACAAATGCATGTACTAGTTTTTCGGCATCATTTTGAGACAGGATGCTTTTAATTTTTACAATATTGTATAAGTGGAAGAAGGCTGTCCTACAGACTTGTTTTATGTGTGAGGCAAAGGACATGTCCTTGTCAACAAAGAGCCAAAGGGTCCTTATAGTAGAATTGGACCAGGTAAAGGTAATGGCATCTAAAGTCACTAGATAATGTTTTTCTGAGTTGCCAAGTACAGTAACTTCAGTTTTTTCTGAATTTAGAAGTAAAAAATTACAGGTCATCCAGGCCTTTATTTCCTTAAGACATGCCTGAAGTTTGATTTATTTCTGATTAATTTCATCTGGCTACATAGATAAATACAGCTGTCATCTGGTGTCATCTGCGTAGCAATGGAAATGTATGTGGTGCTTCCTGGTAATATTGCCTAAAGGAAGCATATATAAGGTGAAAGGTATCAGTCCTAGCACAGAACCCTGTGGAACTCCATGACTAACTTTTGTGTGCATGGAAGAGTCATTGTCAACATGAACAAACTGGAATCTATATGATAAATATGACTTAAACAAGTATAGTGTGGTTCATTTAATCCCAATCACGTGTTCCAGTCTATGTAATAAAATCTTGTGATTGATGGTGTCAAATGCAGCACTAAGATCTAACAGGACAAGTATAGAGGCAAGTCCATTGACTGAGGCCATGAGAAGATTGTTGGTAACTTTCACCAGTCCTTTTTCTGTGCTATGATGGATCCTGACTAAAAACCTTAAAATATATAATTCCTGTGCAAATAATCACATAATTGGTTTGCAACAGCCTTTTCAAGGATTTTTAGAAATAAAAGGGAGGTTGGATATAGGTCTATAGTTGGATAAAACATCTGGATTAAGAGTAGCCTTTATAAGTAGAGGTTTAGTTATTGCAACTTTAAAAGCCTGTGGTATTGTAGCCTGTTAATAAGGATAAACTGATCAGATCTAATAAGGAGTGTTAATTAAAGGTAACACCTCCTTGAACACCTCCTGCCCACTTGGAATAGGGTCTAAAAGACAACTTGAAGGTTTAGATGAAGGGAATTTATTTTTTACATATGGTATTAGACTTTTAATAACTTTAGATTTTCCAGACTAGGCAAAATTCTTCTAGATTTGTGGAACGCCACTTCCGTTACAGCTTTCGCGATGTTTGCTTTAAAGCACACATTTGTGAATTGTACCACATAGCTAGCCTCCTCTGATTCACCACCATCTTTTTCAGAGAGGAAACAGTGTCAAGTGCAGCATGCAGTCAACAAGATCATCAATGTGTGTGGGAGTAAAGTTGAAATCCTCCATTGTATTGAGACATGGCATTGGAGTATATAACAATGGTATACTTGGAGTGAAAGCTGGAGTGAAAAACCTGTGCAACGCCTCCTACTCGGCCTATGCTTTGAGCAATGTGAGCATTGATATGAGTAGGAGGTGTTGATTCATTCAGACTAACATCTTCTTGCTACAACAACGTTTCAGTAAAACAGAATAAGTCAATGTGATGATCAGTTATCAAATCATTAACTAACAGTGATTTAGATGAGAGTGATCTAATATTTAATAGTTCACATTTAATTGTCCTGTTTTTTGGTTCTGTTATAGTAGTTGCATTAAAAATTTCATAAGGTTCTTACGTATAATTCCTCTTCTGCTTACTTTTGATTTAATTAATTTAGGTGGTCGGGGGGCAGACACAGTCAATATGGGCATTGGGTGAATAAATGTTCTACTGGAAGTGCTGATAAGTGTATAGGACTACAACTCTGCTTCCTGGTCTCAACTCTGGGTTGTCATGTTTTTGGTCTACTAATAAAATCCACCATTTTCTAGATATCATCCAATGTGGGATGTATGCCGTCTCTCCAAATCAGACCAGGTCTTCCCCAAAAAATCCACCAGTTATCTACAAACCCTACGTCATTTGCTCCAGTTGGTGTAATCAGGTTTCATTTCCACCAACTGTACTATTTTACTATGTTTATGCTAATCCTTGAGAGGCAATGCTGTCTGTAAAGCGTGTGGTAAGGGACTAAGAGGGCATGGCTCTTATTGTAATATAAAAGAGTGAGCTTTGAGGATTTTCCATGGATCAGGCATATAAACTACTGCAACCCTTTCTACTAAAAATGACTTTAATGTATTACTAAATGGATATGTCCAATATATTTTGAAGGACACATTATTGCTGCCTGGATTATGTTTACTAGCATTGAACTGCATTAAGTATTACATTCTTGTATCGACTGGGATGGATGTTAGGTGTCTGTACTTGTTCACCACTCCAGTGTCTCACTTGTCAGGTTTAGGGAAAAGAAAAAGTTGAGGGTGCATGACTGACACATTTTATGTTAAATAAAGTGGAAAATGTACAGGAATTCATTTTTTCTTTTGCATATTTTCATTATCTTACACACATGTCTATCCGGTGCTTATTTATTACACAACACTTCTTTCTCCTGTCTTATACTTCAATTCAAGATGTAACTGATACCACAATCTTTCCCTAACCTTACCCCTGTTTTTTGAGTTTTCTAAACATAACTGTAACAAGACAAATAGTGTACAGCCATGCTAGCAGCTCTGTGAGTTGTTATTTTACGTATTTGGCTAGTCGCAGATACATTGCTACTGAACATATCAGTAAAATGTTCATAGACAATGTATTTGTTTTCCACCAAACTATTTGAGCTTGTAGTACTATATCCACTTGTAGTGACTACAGCAATATTACATTTTTATGATAATGTTTTGACTCTCAAAGCACTCGGATAAGGTTTGGGAAAGATCATGAACGGGTTTAATAAAGAAAAAGTTAAATGACTTCAGACACAATGTGTTTATTTACATTAACCCATACGACATTCTTTCCTTAACCATAACCCAAGCACTTTTGTTGCCTAAACCTTACCACAGACAGGAATCAGGATGCGAACCCTGGTCTCTGATGTGACAGTCATGTACTTCATACACCTGCCACCCACCTCAACTACGTCCTGGTTTCTCCGCTGCTGCTAATAAATGTAATAGTTCATTCATTCAAAAATACACTGCCTCTGAGCATAATCCAGCCATTAATTACATATCCTACATACTGCGCTTACATTTTAGCTGTATAAAAACATAATCTCTAGGAGAAAGGGGTTGAACCTGGAGTCCACTCTATGAAACAAGATTGGAGGTGTGGGTTAGAGCTACTTTTACTTACAAAGAACACTCCAACATTTTGAGATGACTATTGACAAGAAGCAGCTGCTGATTTGAACCAACCAAAAAGAAGCTTATGACCTGGAAAGGGTTACAAAGTCTTCATGATTCTACCTTGCATTATGCAAATTACTGAACAGGCAAGGTGTGTGTGGCAGGAACCCACAGAGGAAGCTGCTGCTCTCCAAAATACACACAGTAGTATGTATGGTGTAAAAACGGCACTGTTTACCAACATGAAAACATCGTCTCAAAGATGAATTGCAGTGGGGCTGTTTTGCTGCCTCTGGGCCTGGACAGCTCGCCATCATCGAAGGGAAAATTAATTCCCAGGTTTATCAAGGTATCTTACAGGATAAAGTCAGGGTGGCTGTCTGCCAGCTGAAGCTCAGTAGGAATTGGGGGATACAGCAAGACAATGACGTAAGTAAATCTACTACAGAATGACTTCAAATAAAGAAAATCCACCTTCTGGATTGGCCAGGCCAGAGCCAAAACCTTAACCCAATAGAGATGTTGAGGAACGACCTTAAGAGAACCATTCATACCAGATATCCGAATAATATGGCTGAGCTGTAGCCGTTCTGTGAGGAAGAATCGTTCAAAATTCCTCATGAATGTTGTGTAAGGCTGATCCGCAGCTACAACAAGCACTTGTTTGAGGTGAGTGCTGCCAGAGGAGGTTCCTACAGTTATTAAAGCCAAGGGTTCACTTACTTTTTTGAACAGCACATTTTTGTGAATGTTTAATGAGTGAGTCAGCACCTACAAATCTAAAGCTATTGGTAGTTTGCTGAAAAACAGGATCATCCCTGTTAGGTTAGGAACAATATGCTGCCTGAAGTGAAGTCATTCAAGTACCTCAAGGCTTTTGTGAGATTTAAAAGGCAGATTGGTCCAACCTTGGTAGTAATGTCTATGTCATACAGAACAATCATGGTGATTGTCTGTGAGCCTTGCATATTTAGTGGTAATGGTACAAGTTATGGGCTTTGGGTACTGACTTAAATAAAGAGGTAAGTGCATATAAGCGGCCAAAATGAATTTATTTCACAGGGTGTGAAAGGTATGAGGAGCTTAAACATCAAGAGGGAGCATGAGGTGGAACAGGTTCTTTGCATTATAAGGAACCAGATAAGGTGATCCAGGATACTTCCCTGTATTCCAGCATGTAAACTGCTAGCCCCCCCAGCCAACCAGAATAAGACCAACACTCAATACCCATGTTCTATGTGAACACTAAGAGTCAAATCCTTCCCTGAAGCCTAGGCTTGACAATATGATCTGGCCACAGAAATGAACCCAGCAAACAAAGAGGCAATCCACCAAGGTCTCTTCCCTTTTCCTCTGTGAGCCCTTTGTTCCCGCATTGAAATGTTATGATGGTGACCATGGTTCCTGTGGAGTTTTCCAGGTGAAATGTGTATTTGAACAACAGCTCTACATATGCCTCAGACCTCAACCAACTAATCTCCTTTGCCATCCGGGTGGACAGCCGTCTCCATGAGTGCTGTCGGGAGAGGTCCTCCAAAATACAGGTTTTCTCTTCCTTTCCCCTTGGCCACTTGCTGTAGTCAACTCCTGAGCAATCCCGAGCCCTGCTGAGAAACAATAAGCATTCCTTAGCCAGAGCCCATGCAGTTAGGTCAAACTTGTTTAATCCTACAAGAAAGACCCTCAATTCCCACCTGGAACCCAAAGCCCTCAATGGTTTGCTTTTTGCCTTAAGAGAGTCCTGGTGAACCTTTTGCTATCAGGTAACCATCATGAGGTAATCAGTTTTCACATTATTGATAGTCCTCACGCTCCATTGGTGCTTGATTATCACTGACTGGAGACCAACAACCTACATATTGACCGGACCTCAGATAAGATTATCTCTTGGAATATTTACTGCAACTCAAACATTATCTCCTTGCCCTTGCCCTGATCTGTCCTCTGTGCCAGAAATTTATCAGGACCTCACTCCAGTCTTTAGTAAACATCACCACCCTTAAAACTGCACCATTGAAATCAAGTCTGATGCTCCATGTGCCCTTTGGTTTGACTAATGCCCCCGCTGTGTTCCAGGCTCTTATCAACGACATCTTCCGAGACACCTCCTAGAAATTAAGTTGTATGTCAAGGCTGAAAAAAGTGTGAGTTTAATGTCTCCACAAGTCCACCAGTAGGTGGCGCTATAATAAAGGTAAGCGTATTTTGGCTAATAACGCCCACATTGTACATTGCACATTTAGAAACCTTACAGAAACAGGTTTGCTGAATGTAGCTGAATTTTGTGATGTAGGCCACGCCCATTTCTGCATATAAATATATTTTGCAAAATTGTGGAATATGCAAGACCTACTTTTTCAAACTTCTTCTAGGTTGTGAGTCTGCTCTGCACAAAAATTTGTACATAGAATCTATGGACTCTCATGATAAAAAGCATTTAAAAGAAAATTTTTATTCTCCAAAAAGTGCGCAAGTTATCAAGGAACAACTTACTATAGGTTACAGTCAAAACAGGAAGTGTTGCATATCTTGGTAACAATCACTGCTAATAACACAAAACTTGGATCAGTATATTCCCATCATCCGCTGATTCTCTGTGGGAAATTTGGTAACAACTGGCCGCTAGGTGGGGCTTTTGTTTGCTAAATCATCAAATATACAAAAATTGTTATTCGAAACTATTCTGTAAGTGCGATCTCCATGCAACTTTGCATGTCTCATTTATTCCCTCTTATGATCAAAAGGTATTAAGAGTTTTGATACTGCAGAAAATGCAAGTTTTAAAGGAAAAACTTGTTATCATACAAAGGAAGTGATGTCATATCTTTACATAGGTCTGTTTGATTAACACAAAACTTTGGGCCAGTAGTTTGCTGTACCACTCTGATGTTCTATGCAAAATTAGTGTATATTGGCCACTAAGTGGTGCGGATACACAAAGTTGAAAAATACCCAAAACCTAATTTTCAGACTCATCCTAGGTTGAAGTCCAGTCTGCATAATATATTACATTTATTATCTACGGACCCTAATGGTTGTCTGATCACCTGCCCCAAAACTTGGGATATATTGCAATAGGTTCACTCAACCCCAAGTCCAGGGTTTATGCCAGGCTAGTTTAACTATGCTCTCTCAGTAACATTCCAACATTGGTGGAATGCTTTCCATTGTCTATACCTCTCTCAACCTGAGACTTGCATCGTGCCCATGGGCCAGCATGTCTGACTTGCATTGCCTCAATGGGCTGCCGGGTATGAATCGGACTTTGACCACGGTAATACCTGTAGTTAATATTATTATTTTTATTTCTTCCATTGGTAAAAGTGGTATTGCAACATACACCATAAAAGTTACGAAAGTGAAATTTTCAGGGTAGGTATAGACTGGTGCACACGTCAGACACCAAAAATGATGCATGTCCTCCAGCAGGTGGCACTGTAATCAAGGTAAGTGCATTTTGGTCAGTAACTTCAACATAGACCATTGCATTGTCAAAAACCTAACATGCACACGTCCCCTGAATTTAGCTGAATCTCGTGATATAGGCCATGCCAATTTCTGCCTTTTTTTTTTTTTTTTTTTGCAAAATTGCAAAATATGCAAAACTAACTTTTTCAAACTTATCTTAGGTTGAAGTCCAATCTGCATAAATTGTTACACTTAGCATCTAAGGACCTTCATGACTGTGAGGGTCTCTTACACCAAATCACAACTGTGCATCCCCATCCCTGGAATACAACCACAGATCTCTTTCAAAATGTAAACAACAATACTCAACATAAACACATGTATGAAAGTCATAACAACAACATTGTGCTTTAATGTCTATCTAAAGGTACTGACTTTGCCTTTTATTTACCTGTTGCCATAATAAATCCTGGATCAAAATTTTATTGATGATGACTTTTTTCATTCACCAAACATGAGCTTAAGTCAGAGTGAACATACTCAGAGTTGATTGAACTACCTCACATCACTTACCCCAAAATATAGGGCAAGTAGCAACAGGTTCACTCAACCCTAAGTCCAGGGTTTATGCCAGGATAGTTGAACCATACTTTCTGAAATAGCCCACCTGCAAAAACTTTCCAACCTTGGAATATTTTCCAGTGCCGGTGCTGCTCTGGACCCCGTTTTGGTTAATACCTGCCTGCAGATCTAGTTTTATTACTCTTATTGATCTTACTATTACTATTAATCTCAATATTTTTATTATACATCTTTATCGGGAACCTGCATTGTGCCATGTTGTCTTTCCTCCTGCCCCTGGGTTCTTTTCAGGCTTTCTACCTGTTAAAAGGGTTTTTCCTAGCCCCTGTCGCCAAGTGCTTGCTCATGGGGGAATGTTGGGTCTCTGTAAAAAATATAAAGAGTATCTAACATTAGTATTAGTATAAAGAGTACGGTCTAGACCTGATCTATATGAAAAGTACCCTGAATTAACGGCTGTTATGATATGGCTCTATATAAATAAAATTGACTTAACATGACTTGACTTGACTATGGATCACAGCTTTGGCACAACTCAAGACACGCATAGCTACAAAAAAAAACAGCAGTATTGTCCCAAGAACAGGCAAAACTGATTGTAGTATACTTAGTCCCCATGATGGGCAGAGTATTAGTCAACTGACTATTAAATGGAGCAGCAAAATTAGACTCAGGATGCAGAACAGACCGAAAATGGTTCAAAACAGAAGTAACATCTGCCAAATTATCTGCAATATCTGAAATTAAAGTCATACAAGATCCACCAGTCAAATTTAAAGTTGCACATAAGCCCACAGTCCAGGCTAACAAGAAATCTAAAGCTTATTGGTGTTTCAACAAAGTTAGTCTATGGGACTTTAAAGTGTCCTTAATAAGCAAACAATCTTTTATAGTTGCATTTGAGAAAACCCCAACATAGTATAAGACTTGACTATCCATATGCAAAGCTAACGTAGTTACTCCATTTTGTGGATAGAAACAATTCATCACCTTTTCACAGCAAGGGATTTATTGATAAAAAAGTTGCCTCAGCTGTGAGTTCAGGAGTGAGTGTCTTTTAAGTCAATAGCTTCAGTTGGAGAAATGCTTTGTAACTGATCTGTCATCCGTATTAAATGTATTTACCATGCTAAATGAACATAATTGCAACATCCTGACCAGTACCTAGGTAAATAGTACTAGTACTTTGATCCTCCACACATAAAAACAAGCACCTACTACTAAAGCACCTGTGGCCACATATCCTATAGTGGTATAAGTATCAGGATATCTCCCTCCATATTCCACACAGTCAGCCACCGCTGTCAACACTGCGTCAATCTTTTCTTGCTCAAATGCATATGGGGGGATTCCCATCCTGATAGAAAAAAAAAGGCAGTTTTTCAAGCTCTCATACCTGACCAATAGGCTCTGGCCTAATCCTGAAATCTGTTGACATATGAAGTGGAATAAGTGAACAATACTTATTAACACACTCATTATCAAATTTAGCATATTCACAAAGAATGTTATTCATCTAATTTTTCTGTAGTGGTCTTTCAGTAGGATTCAAATATGTCTCCATGTTGTCACAAGGGTGTACAACGACTGGTATCAACCCACGTTAATTTGGGTATGCGTGCTTTACCATGTAGGTCATCACATGCTTATCGTATATTACCCTTCAATCCTATTGGTTGTAGGTTATCTGTTTTCATTGGCTCTATCAAAAGTCGCTTAGTTTTTCCATAAAGTCCTGTTAATGAAGTTCCTTGAGTCTGTACTGACTCCACTAAGTCTGTAGTATGATCCTCCAAAGTAGTGTTGGGCGCAAGTGGCAACCCGCAGGGATGAAAAAGGAAGCCAATGCGGAAGTGCCAAAAACTGTAGTTCCCCAAATGGCCATCTGAGGCTGGCTCCAAAGTGGGGGGATTAAAACCCCGATGTTAAAATGCCAAACTTTACAGAAGAAACTAACATGTTTACAGCCTGGTACAAAAAACTGTTTTGGTCTCAATAGGTAATTTCTTCATTCATGACAATTGTATGGGTGGTGAATTTTTATATAACCCATAGTATAATACCCGTAGTATTAAGTCTTAAAGTTATGCAGAATTAAGGGCGTGGCATCTTTGAGTGAGTTGAGGTGGTTGCAGTCACAGTTGTCACTAGTAGCTACTGTAGCTGTCTGCTAGGTGTCACCTCAGCTAATTCGAGCAAGACACCCTGATGCTAATGGGATTGTATGTTTACCACATTAAACCGTCATGCACGGAAGTCAAAATGTAATAGGGAAGTGTTAGAATTTAGGGTGATAATACTACTGAAAAAAAGGCATTTTGTGAGTTTGGAAAATAATAAAGGTCTACCATGTTAGTTATCTAATGTTATGTAATGTCAACGTTAAACTTGCCATACGGGCAATGTAGGTGTGTGTAACCTAAAAATATTCATGTCAAATTTCAGCATGGTTCCAGAAATAACATTAATCTAGATATTGTAATTTGTTATTGGTTGAGCTGGAGTTGGAAATTGAGGCTGTATGGTAATGTAAAATGGCCCACAAACCCAAACTTTATTATTTTTATTAATATTCCAATGTTACCGATGGCCTGGGGCCAATAAAAGTTTATGCAGGGCAAGTTGATTGAAAAGACAGTGACTCGTCTTTAAGAATGGAGGTGGAGATGGGATCTTCATATATCAGCATTGTGGTCAAAGGTAAATTAAAGTTCAGAACTGCTGTAAATCTGCTCATTATAGTGTTTAGACCCACACATTGACCATTATTTAGGGTGTCATCTCACGTAGCAGTCTAACATTGGCCCTACTATGAGACTCTTGGATGAGATACTTGTGGATAGGTAGTCATGTCATCTCATATAGCAGTCTAAATGTATCTCTTTTATGAGACTCTTCACTGAGGTACTTGTGACTACCTAGCCATGTACTTTCTGAAGCCATTTAAAGTTTAGTGTCCGGTACTAACGTTAATATCATAATCTGAAAATACTGCCATGATCATACACAAATCCTTTCCCTCTGTAGCCATTGTTGCTGCTCTCTGCGCTCAGCTGCGCTCAGCTGCTTTTTATAATCCACTGTGAGATTTGTTTTCAGCAAGAAAAAACGTACTAATGTTAGGTAAACACAATAGATAGGCTGCCTATAAACTGCTCATAAGGTTCCAGTGTGTTTGTGCCTAGCACAGACATTTCTGTTCCAGCTGCTCACTGCTCAGTGACTGTATTGAGCTGACACTAAGGCTACCTAACATCAACTTTTACTGTAGCTAACTGTCTAATGTCTAGGGATGTGGGTTTTTAGCAGGCAGTCGTTTCTTACACAAATCTCCCAAGTAAAGACAAAATAAGTCATGATGTGTCATAGTGTTAAGTTTTATTCGAACACAGACAGCAGTCTCTCCAAGCAACTTGACTTCCATGGGCTGTGACTGGCATCAGATGATGATGTTGTTGTTAGCTACTTCCTAAACACAAAGAGTGCCTGGAGGGGTGCGTTTGATATATTGTTCCCATCCTTGCCAAATTTGTGGACTGCCTCACTATTCAAGATGCTGTTTGCATCAGGTAAGGACAGATAACAACAACAACAATAATAATGATGATGATTATTATGATATCCCTACAATGTACTGTACTGTACTCTTTGATTATTTAAATATTTACTTTATAGTGTCAGGTAAAAAATAAATAGGGAATTACTGAAATGTCTTTTTACTTACGATATAGGGCCCCTATAATTATTAATTAATTTATTTTTTTAAAGAGTTATTTTAAGTTTTTGGCCGCCAGGCCAGTGAAAATATTTAAGGGGCCAGTAAAACTCTGATCTACTGGCCAGTGGGGAAAAAATGTTACATTGGACACTACCAGAAACCTACTGATTGATATCAGCTGTAGTTGGAAACATTGACATGTAATGTTACACCTGAATTTCAGGAGGAATTGTGCAAAGTAGCATAATGTTTACTAACACAGATTATATTGAAAGTATTTGATTTAATTGTTGATGTGTCGTTATGTGTTACTTCAGTGAATACTAAGCTTGTCTGTTGCATAGAATTTTTTTAGATTGTTGTCTTTAATGCTTACAAAACGTACTAAATTTATGACAATTGTGTGTTTCATAGGTGAATTTGGCATGAAAAATTTCTGCATTGAAACATGAAAAATCTTCAAAAATAAGTGTAGGAAATAGACCGGTAACTAAACAAGAATAGACAATGCAACAGATAGAATATGAGGACTGTGATGTCTACCACTTTTTTCTAAAATAAATTGATTAGGCCCTGTTGAACACGGAAGTAATTTTAGCTGTATTTTATGCATGTAACAAAGTCTGTTAAGGAGGTAACTCAACATATAGTGGGGGTCCAAAAGTCTGAGACCACTCTCCATTTCACGGGAACTGTATAATACTTTACATATTAATTTGTCTGTGTAAATTTTTACTCTAGGTGATCCACACAGTCTGGACCAATGGATGCTCAGCATGAGAAAAAAGAACTGGACTCCTAAGAAGACCTAAAAATCTTTTTTCATACCTCACAAGGAATCAACCAAATTATTGGTTTAAATTGATGAAATATTGACTATAATACATTAATATACATAACATTCAATTAAAATACTTAACATAATACATTACTAAATACTTGATGAGGGCAGAGATTGCTCTATGCTGTCACTGTTAACTCTATGGTACAGTGTTGCCTATAGGTAACATACCCATCTTTGGCCTTTTACATTCAAACAATACACCCTCAATTATGATGCAATACTTCAGAAAAGAGGCAAGGTCCTAAGGAAACTAACAGCAGTTTTTCAATGTCACATGTCTTCTCTGGAGGTCAAATCGCTTTCTTGCGGCCTTCATGACATGGTTCAGCTCCATCGTCTCTCCCCACAAAATTGGTCTGAAAAATCTTTTTCTGTCATTTTACAATCAGTATAGTCTACAACAACAGTTAATTTCATGAGTCTTCTCTGCAGAGCATATGCTTATATTTTGGACACATTTTCCTTTCATTTAGAGAATGAAGACAACCACATACTATGGCTCTTCAAAGAAGAAGTTAGAATTAGCACTCCCAATTTGATGTCAGTAAGAATTAATTAGAATTTAGTAGTAAGGAAGACAATGAGCTGCTAGCAACCCTGCAAAGAGAACACGAGGGTGAGAATGAGCAAGGGAATGAGGATGAAGAAGAGAACAGTGAGGATGAAAGTGCAGCAACACTTATTCACCTATTCTGAGAAGAAAAGCCTCATGAATTTCCATAAGCAGTGAGCCAAAGATGGCAGCAACACAACAAATGGTGGCAACATATGCCAGTAAGGACACACCAGGAAACTGAAAACAAGCATTTAAATGTAACACAAATGATCAAACACTGAAATGTGACTCACTAAACTGGTTTGAAGAGGGTTATGTTAGTTTGGTTTGCTATATTGTTGATGTAAAGTTTGCTGATATGATTACACTCATTAATGTATTCATTACTATAGGCTGTTCCACAATGTTACAATGCAGTCTGAGGGTAACATTCAGACAAACAAAAATATCAAAACGTTTCATTTTTAATATTTTTTCAATTTCAAATGGCATGAATTTTCAACTGGAGAGGTAATAAATCCTATCCTATAAATCCTTCAAATTTTAAACAATAACTCTTTTTTCATTCCTTACCATTATGGTACTGTGTTGTTTCAAAGGTAAAGTACCCTAAAGTGTACCCTAAAAAAAATATCTCTTGAAAATTTCTTTAAATTATGTTTACTTGTTCTGTTTTATGACAAAAACAATAACAAAAAACCCCAACATTAACAGAATGTGACAAACATTTCATAATGCATACAACGGAGGGTAAAGGTGACATAATTGACACTCCAGTGATGTTTAGTGTCCCCCTGACTCAAAGGGCCAAATGAAAATTTTACAAACTGACCAAAATGACAACACATTTTTGCAAATTTTTCAGTGCATTTAATGCAAAGACCATTTATCATAGAAAATACTTTCTGTGAAAAGCTTATGGGAAAAAATATTCTACTGAATAAAGCATGATTCTGTGGTCGCAGTAAGCTTTGAGAACAGTTAAATATTCTTTTAATAGCAACAATAACTTTAATTTGGATGAACTACATACTGTTCATTCATACTCCAATAGCCTAGGTAGTACACTGTTAAATTTAAAACCAATCAAATACAAAATTGAATATCTACAGTACTTAAAACACAGAAACCTCTTTTAACAGCCAGTTACTCAATAATGTCAAGTCTTTTATGTTTCTTGTAATTTTCATTAGGGAAGGACATGCCTGAATGACACCACAGTGCCTCATTTCCTCTTTCTCCTAGGGAAAAGAAGAACAAGAAGAAGCCTAGAGGAAAGGTAAGCATATTGGTATGTATAAATGAGGAGGTAAGTGACGGCCCTATTTAGGGGTGGCTGTGGTTTCGATCCCCGGCTCCTCCAGTACGCATGTCAAAGTGTCCTTGGGCAAGATACTGAACCCCAAACTGCCCCCATTGTATCATCGGTGTCTGAGTGTGTGTAGAAAGTGCAGTATGTATAGAAATGTATAGAAAAGAGCACTGTATGAATGTGCGTGTGAATGGGTGAATGTGGCAGTAGTGTAAAGCATGTTGGTTTAGGTAGCAACGTTCAACAAAAAAATATGAGTGGAAAACGAGCATACTCAGCATCAGGCCAATCTTTCACCATGTCAACACAGCTGCTTAGTTGCTCTCTGAGTGACCACTGCTAAATTATTTCTGAGTCTCCAAGAACAGTTAAAAGGAAAGCTTCCTCAGTAGAGGAAAAGCTATGTGCAGCTCACAAAAAGCTGCAGTTGAAAAGCAAGAGGACAAAGAGACTGAAGGCAAGAGTTTCTCCCTTCAAAGTGCTTCTCTTCTTGGCAGTCTTGATGATGTTCTCAGAAAGATCTTTGAGAGAATACAAAAGAAAAAAAAAGTCAGTGTTTTCTGAAAACTTGAAGCAATTTCCAACTATACTGCACTTCTACTCTCCAAAGACTTTTGACTACATCGGACAGAAGTTTGCTTTATTGCTGAATTTGGGGTGGACCAAATTCATGGCTATGTTGACATTAATGATGGCGAGATGGAAAATGCGGCAACACAAGCATTGGACCTCATTGTTGTTGCAATCAAGGAGTCTTGGAAGATCCCCCTTGCTTACTTTCTTATCAAGAACATGGTGGCTTTATGCCAACCTGGACATCATGGACATGGGATCTCACTTTTTCCATCCTGAGGATCACATACAAAAAGTCCATGTGCTCTTGGATCCACATCACATGCTCAAGCTTCTTCGAAATGTGTTCTCAACAGTTGAGGTTGTGGTAAGAGAAGATGGCCAGCAGATAAGGTGGCAGTACACTGAAGAGCTCCACAAGCTTCAGGAAAAGGAGGGCTTGCCTCTTGGCAACAAACTAAAAATGCCACACTTTCAGTGGTGAAATCAGACAATGAAGGTCAAGATTGCATTCCATCTCTTCAGCAGCAGTAAGTCTGAAGCCCTTGAGTATTGTGAGCTGGAGCTAAAGTATCCCCAGCTCAGTGGATGTGGAGCCAAAATTCAGTTCCTGTGAACAACTGATGTGGTATTTGACATCCTAAACAGCCGCAACCCACTTGGAAAAGGACTTCTCCATGGGCTCAGTGTGAAAGAAAGACTTGCATTCCACACAGTGCATTACACAGAAAAAGACACGTATCTATGGTTTTATTGCTTGTTGCAGAACTGTGATGTGAAATGTAAGGCAGTTCAGAGAGGCATGCAAGTGCCTCCTTTTAAGGCACCAGGTGCAACAGGGCACAGGCAACTGTCTCCTTTGTAACAACACAACCATCCTTGACTCAACACCTGTGAATGTGAACATTGCAAACAGGGTAGATGTGGAGCACGTGGAAATGCTTATGCCTGAGGATGACACCCTCTCTGACCTTCTAGATGTTAAAAATCTATCTGAGTACAAGGAAGCAGCAATCTCTGACAGTACAGGCTTCATTGTAAAAAAGATGAAACCGAAGGTTACCTGCATGCCTTGCTCACAAGCACTGACTTCACATGACATGCTGCATTGATTCCTGACTTTGAAAAACAAAGGTGGCCTACCAAAACCATCATCGGGCATCACTCCAGTTTGCCAAGCATCAGAAAGATGCTTCCAGCAGCTTCTAAAAAACAATGAGGGCAGGGCTCCACAAGGAAGAGGAACAACAGCAGCCATCGTCACCCAGATTCTTTCTGATTGTTCTGAGAAGAATCTCTTTCCACAGCTGCACAGCCACATGTTTGACATGTGTGTTGAAGTTAACCACGTCCATGTTCTGGTGAAGATGGCTTCTGTGTGGTACTGCAAAATTTGATTAAGTCATATAGCAAGGAGGGAGACAGATAAAATAAAAAAGACAAAGTAGTCCATAAAAATCAAATAATCATTTTTTATGGAGATTAAGCAAAAGGTGGTTGGTTATTTCTTTGTGTGTCTCTGTGTGCATGTGTGTTGGTGGTTGGAATTTATACCTGTTATTATATTGTTTTGTCAGTAGGTTTGTGTGTGTAATACTGTATCTTTGTTTCTGTGTAGATATATATATATATATATATATATATATATATATGCGTGTATATTTGTAAACATGTTTTTGTTTATATACAGAATGTTTTACTACGAGTATGTCAGAATGTGGCCGCTTAACACCATTAGTATTTTTCAGACTTAGAACATGGAAAACGGCAAGTACCAAGCCTTACTCTCTTTGGACAACATTGTTAATGTTACTTGGAGACTGCATGGAGCGTGAGTAACTTTCAATGTCTGCTGTAAAGCAAGTACATGTGTTGTCTCAAGTTAACTCCTGTGTCAGATGTACCTAGCTGAGATATAATCAATTGTTGAATATTAACTTAGAGCCTGCATAAATGGGGCCTAAGTTTATACTGAAGTAGCACTTGTATACAACAACAATTACCATGATTTCAAGTTGGAGTCTGCATGCCCAACTGTCCGGGAAATACTCTTAAAAGTCATAGGATGCTGGGATGCCAAACCAAGACAGAACATGCAAATTTAATACACTAAGTACATAGAGCCTTTACATATTGAGCCTACCTTATACCACACAGATATCACTGCATAATGTCATATATGCTTGCGTCTATGAAAGACTAAGCATATGAACGACTGTTCAATATCTCTTAGAGCCTGCTTAAGCAGGGCCTATCCATGTATCATGTGAAATACATATGCAATCTCCTTGGTCAATGTTTATGTAGATAGTTTCTGGAATTGTGTGTCTAAGTTAAGGAACAGTTCACTCCATATTAAAAAAAAATGCACAAAAAAAATCTATATAATATAAAGCATAACAAAAGCCTATTTTTCTGATTCTCTGATTGATTTTAAATGCAAGCACCAGAAAGTTAACATCCACGGTTAGTTTGATACTATATTATAGATATTTAAAGTATTGAAGTGTGTTTTGGTAATTCAGTAATTTATTATTGTAGATTATGTTATAAATAATCTGAACTGAACAAAAAAATTGCTTTCAATTCATTCTAATTAAAATTGTATATTAGGTGAATTTTTTGGTCTCATTGCTGTTTTCATTAGGGCCGGGCAAAATGTTACTGTTATACCAATATTGTGATGGTACAGCAGATATTTTCTGTGATTATTGATTAGGTAATATGATATGGCATAATTTTTACCTAGTTTGAAAGGCTTCATTACAGAAAAGGGATGCATTTCTTTCAAATTTATCAGACGGTTATGTTATATTATTTACCTCTATCTTCCTGTCTATTCAATATTTAATTTTGTCACCCTCAGTTTTCACCATTGTATATAGGCTCTCCAGTGTTGTACCTGTCGTATTTTCTCTTTTTTTCTCTTTATGTCTAGTAACTATGTCTTGTACTCGTGCTTTTTTGTTTCTTGTATGTTTGTCCCGTGTTCCCACTCCTGGCCTGCATCTCATCATGGTGAGTGGGCTTTTAATGAAGACAGGCCATACTGAATGTTTTCTAACAATGGTCTTAACCTGTCATCTTTATCTCATGTAGGACGCTTGAGGAAATTTACAACGCCTAGGCCAGTTTGATGTGTATTCCACAGTAAAGAGGTTGAAGGCATCCCTTAGTTCTGTGCTTTCTCATCTCTCTCCTCTCTCCCCCTGCCGCTATTTCTGCCCCTGGTGCTGTAGAGTCTGGATCTGTGACTGCAAACCACCTACTCTCCCCATGATCCTGCTCAACACCCACTGCTTCAAATATTATATTTCTCATTACTATTATTATATTTAGTTTTATTAGTGGTATTATTCACTCTATTATTATAATTATTAGTTTTATTACTAGTCTCATTATTGTTATACATCTTTATGTTATACCCCTCTCTCTCTCTCTCTCTTTCTCTCTCAACCCAGCTAGGGGAGGCAGACAGCCGCCCAACATGAGCTGAGTTCTGTTCAAAGTTTCTACCTGTTAAAAGGGAGTTTTTTCTTGCCGCTGTCAGCAAGTGCTTGCTCATGGGGGAATGTTGGGTCTCTGTAAATATAACTATAAAGAGTCCTGGTCTAGACCTGATCTACATGAAAAGTGCCCCTGAGATAACCTCTGTTATGATTTGGCGCTATATGAATAAAATTGAATCGAATTGAATTGAACTTGTTTCACAAGACATTATGATTTTGCCAAATCGATATTGGGTTCTTATCAATAGGTTCTATCATCACAATTACTGTTCAACCGTTTATTTTAACTGTACTTAAGTCAGACAAAACAACTTGTAAATTTTTAAGATTTAATTCTGATGTTTTCATGAATGCAAGATTTGACTTTAATTTGTTAAACTGTTGCTTGTGTAGTGTTAATAATTTTTTATAATATAAAATGGATTAGACTAAATATACTTAAGTAAAAGCACATAATTAAAATCTGACATTCATCAGTTTCCCAAACTTTTAACAAAATATAATACCTAATAGTTATAAATAAAATTATTAAGATGGTATTTATGTTAATATGTACCAAATTTTAGGTCTTAGCAAAAAATTACCTGCACACTAAATAGTTTTGAAGCCACCTAGGACGTTGCGACCTCTGAGAAGGCATTATGGGTATTGCACCGGTATTGTGAGGCTTATATAGTGACGCAAAAAGAAACATTATCAGTTGATCGAATGGTCCTCTTGCAAATAGGTGCATTCTATCAGCCAGTTGTGTGTTTTGCTTTTTTGTTTTTTTGCCTCACTATATAAGCTTCACAATACTTGTGAAATACCCAGAAGACCTTCTCAGAGGTTGCAACGTCACAAATAACCAACTTAAACTAGACCTCTATCCCTTGGCAAAAGAGTTGAGCCTGATACTTTGTTTTTTTTTTTTTTTCGGTAGTAAAGAAAAAGGAGTGCAAATACAAATTGAATTTATTGAGATGTGAATCCAAATTTATTATAGATTAACTCTCAAATATTTTTTAAATAGAAGGACGTAAAACACAAAAAGGTGGATGATATTAAAAATATGAAATTTAAAAGTAAACACATTTAGTCAAAAGAAATTAACAGACTGGGTCTCTGCAAGTGGAAACAGCTATTCCCAGCGTGGGCCAGGAGCTGCATAGTCCATGGGGTGGTAGGGGGAAAAAGGGGATAAAGGGTGGGATTGTAGGGATGAGGAAGAGCAGAGTTAGTAACACGGTTATGGCTACAGCTGTTATTTCTTCCAGCCATAATGAACATAAAAAGTAAACTCAACATTAGCCATGACAGTCAGAGCTTTGTGTCCACCTAACAAAATGGGTCCTAAAGGCCAAATTCAAAAGCAGTGACAGTGCCAACAATAGGCAGTTGCAGTTCACCTTTGGGTAAAAGAAGAAAACATGACCTTCATGGCAGGGTGCTGGAGGTGAAGCTGGTGCAGGTCCCCCTTCATCATGGTGACAAGCTTGACGCAGCTGACCTCCCCCATGTCACATTATCCTTGCCTTCCTTGTGTATTTAGTCTCTGTGTTCCCCTCACTCTTTGTCAGTTTGTTTGTTTTGCTCCTCCATCCCCAGTGTTTTACTTTATTCCTGCCACCTGTGTGGAGTACTGTTGTCTTCTCCTGCGTTTCTGCCTGCCTGTCGACTAATCTACCTGTAAGCCTGTTTACTTTTCATTATTAAAGTATCTTCCTTGAATCTACCTGCCCTCGTGTGTGTTTGCGTTTTGGCTCTCCCAGCCTGTGCCCTGACATTAACAGGCTAAAAAAAAAAAAAATTGTCAATAATAACTATAGCTATGCATGTCAGTATCAATAAACATTTATGGTAGCTACCATCACATATAATTTAGCTTATTAATGATAACTCATCAAAAGTATAATGAAGTGACATTGAAATAAAAGACTCAAAACTAAAGTTATGTGAAAATCTAAATTCAGGTTAATTGATTTGCTTCAAATTGTTCGTTAGACATGTATTACGTAAACGTTACGTTGATTCACAGTAATGCTGGCCAAATTTCTGCAAATCTCAACAAAATCTAGTGTTACAAAATACCACAGCTATATACTTTATTTAAAAAACGTTGAAGCATTTTTAAGATTGTCCGAATAATCTCAATAACATGTAAATCATTATTTCATTATTTTTGTATAGTTTCATTTCATGTACTCCAAGTAGTTTAGCTGAGACGACTGTTACCAACCCGGATAGACAAGACCCAAGCATTAGCTGGCTAGCAATGCAGACTATCGTATAGCCTAGTTTAGCCTAGTTTCTTAGCCTAGTTTCTTAGCCTTAGTTAGCTTGGTAGCTTTGAACTAGGTGGGCATGTTTCAGCAACCAGACTTCATTCGACCTGCCTCAGCTCCTCCCATACTCCACCTCTTTGCCTATTTGTGGATTAGCCGAGAGTTAGGTGGGGAGCCTCAAAACCGCTCTTTAGAAACCTATGGGTGATGTCACGGAGGCTACGTCTAACTTTATATAAAATCTATTGTTGGGTCTCAGTGAACCTCTAATAGGTATCAGCTGGCACACAAACACAGTCAACACATAATCTCCAGTTTTGCCATTTACTTTTACAGTGTTGGTTCTCTCTTATAATGAGGTGTGTGAATCTAAGTTGTTCTCTCAGGTGAGCAGAACCTGGTACTGACCTCTCAAGGGTGGAGACTGTCAATGCTGCCTCCTCAGATCCTTCACCAGAACCCAGTCACCAGGTTAAAAAGGGCTGAGTTGTTTCGCCATCCTTCAAGGGCAACGGAAGTGCTGCTTTCACCTGGCCAGAAATAGAACTTTCAATCTCGGTTAGCTTCCTAAAGTGGGCAACTATGGCCTGTGGACTATTAGGCATAGGAAATACTGACTGTATTGTGTTGTGTGACTTACTGCGGTTGTGCTGAACACACACCAGACATCTTTTGTAAAAATTATCTGCTAATGTGCTGAACCCCCCAAACTACAACAAGAGTGAAATCCCAAAACATGTCTGGAATTCCTAACACAACAAGTCAGTAGCTTTAGAAGTCTAATTCACTGAGTATTGTGTACTTAGTCCAGTTGCGTGTAACATGTCAGAAAGCAGTTCAGCCCATTTAACACAATCACAGACCACATATCTGTAATAGCCTGAGCCTCCTAAAAAGGACAACACTTGTTTTTTGTCACTGGCTTAGGCATTGACAACACTGCTTGAACTATTTCTTTGCCAGTTGTTTATTTTGTGAGAACTCATCCTAAATAGTGCACTTGTTTCACCATGTGGAGGTTTTCTAGCGATGCTTTTTGCCCCTGCAAAGCCAAATATTTCAACAGGGCATTTATGTCTACAATACAGTTTTCTTCAGATGTGGAACACACAAGTAAATCATTCACAAATACAAAACCTGCCAAGTTTTCCTGCATTGCAGCTGAATAAACCAACTGTGATTCTGAAAAAACCCTGCAGACCACAATTCCACGTGTTTTTTATGTTTAAAATTGAAAGCTGTGAAAGAAAAGTTGGTTTTATCATTTATTGACTTTTGGTGATGCTCTTATAGAAGTTTCAAGTCTCTTTAAGGGGCCCCAGATAGATCTTTTATGAGTTATGTGGGGCCCACATATGGAGCAGCCTGCAGGTTTGCCATAATGTAATTAAGCCAAGCTATGTTTGTCTCATGTTTAGTTTATGATCACTGAATGGACAGCACGTGAACATTATATATGTTTATATCCTATGGGAGGATGTGTTTGGGTTGAAGTAAAGATAATTAATTGGAACTAAGTTCTTTGTCTTAAGAAACACTATAAAAGATGATGTAAGACTTCTTGTGATAAGGTTTGTTTGTCTCCTATATTGTAACTTACAATATATTTCACTTTAACCCTTACAGGGTCTTGGTGTGTTTAATTGTGTTCAGAGTCTTTTGTAGAAAATTCTTTTACCCAGAATTAGAGAATTAATTGGCATTTATTGTTTGTGTGAAGATTTAGTTGTTGTTTTTTTAACTCCTTTTTTAGATTCTAAAGTTTATGGATTTAGGTTTAAAACAAGCACTTATTGTGGTTGAAGTTGTATTGTTTGTTGTTTCCAAGCTTGGGAAAGGGGATTCATTGGGGGGACTCACCTGAAAAAGGGTGAGAAACATGGGATTTTCTGGCCTTAAAAAGGCTGAAAATAGGGGGAGGTGGCCTCCTGCCTACACGGGTCCATTCGGTTAAGGCGTTAAAGCGCGCATTAAATAGGGTGAAAGGGATTCCTGCCTAGAGATACATATCTATTGGTTGCCAGGGCAGATATCCACTGAAGAATTTTAGGGCTGGAAACACTGGCAGTTACTGGATGTTGTGTTTACCATCGACGCCTGAGAAATTTTTGACCTGTTCAGTATCTGTGTTTGTGGTCTGCATGTGTGTGTGGGTGTGTGTGAGGCCTCCAGCCGCTCCTTTTTCCTCTCTGTTCTTTGTGTGTGTCACCCTTATGTGTGACTGTGGGAGAGAAGGCGGAGAGAGAGAGAAGACAGCAGCTGTCCAGCTTTAAGTTACTGTGTGTCTCTGTGTGTGTGCCTGCGCGTGCTGAGAGATTGATGATTGTCTATTTTCTTTTAGTTCTCTTGGTGGTGTGTGTATGTTGAAAATATGAGAATGGTTGATTATATTATTACAATGGTGCGTAACTGTTTGCTTTAAGGTTTGTGCTGAGCAGTTATTTGTCTTTGAAAAAGAAAACTGTGTCGAAGACCAGTTATTCTATATAACTGGTCTTAGACACAGTTTTTGTTGCTAAAGATAAGTGGGTGTCTCTTGGTAAGCAGAGGTGAGACGCTTCACAATTAGAAAAATAGCATTACAGTGCTTTGTGTGGTTGCCTTGGTTAGCTGCATTGGATTTGATACCTTTTTTCACCCCTTTTTTTCCGTTTGGCCATGTCTGTGGTGTTGAAATTAACTCCTCATTTAAAAGTTTTATTTCGGTTTAATGATCCTTTGTTTTTCACCATTTTTGAGGGACAAACTAAATATAATAACTTTATACTGTTTTAGATTTATTACATGACTACAATTTAATGTTGTGTTTGTCATTTTCACTTTAGAATCTTATTCTTGGCCTTCCACTTTCCTTGTTTCCTTTTCTCCCTTTTCTTTTTATTGGAAATAGAATAATCAGTCCATGGTTTAGGATTATTAAATAATAATAAGGATAATAATAGTAATACATTAAGCCTATTGTACTTTTTTCTAATAGGATCGCCATGGGTGCCAAAAACACCCATCAGAACAGCCTTCAGGGTCCAGTTAAAATTGTGGCAGAGAGAAGCAGATAATAGAGAGAGGACTGAGAAAGTGTGTAAAAGTCTGAAAGTATAAGTTTCTTTGTGTTTGGATGAAGCACATGATAAAAGATTATTCCTAGAGCAGGTCTAGTCAGTGTTCATAAAGTTGATTAAATTGACTGCCCTGTAAGTAAACACCCCCCCACAGCAGGGAGATCAAGCTCCCCCTGGTGGGCAACAACGTCTACAACAGCGCTCAACAGAGAATACACTCCACCCAAAGTGGAACTGCGGCGCAAGACAGCAAAGGAGCTACTGCAATGCCACCTGCTGGCCATAAACCTCCAACTTATACTGGATTGTTAGACCAAGCCTTAAAGATATCTATGCAAATACCTCAAGAGGCCATGGAGCCCAATAACTATGCAGAAAGGTGTGCAATTTAACTCAACTGGCTTACTATGCTCCACCTGCCAGAGACAGAGGCAGAGTTAGAGACCATGGATGAGGTACAGGTAAGAGCTTCCCCTATGACAACAGAGGGGTGCACCCACCATCTGGCAATATGTTCGTGAACAGACCATTTGGAGACAGGGATAAACCATCAAAACTGTCATGACTACACAGGTCTCAACTCCTGATACCACTTGTCAGGAGGAGAGTGGAAAAACCTCAAACAAGTGATTCGGAAGATACTGAACTGTTCTATCTTTCTCTCCACTATAAGTCTGAAGATCTCCCAATATTTAAGATCAAAGTTCATGGTACCACCTATGAAATGCTGGCTGACACAGGAGCCACCAAGTTGACACTGAGGTCAACAACAAAAGCTTTTCAGATGTCTCAAAAAACAAAGACTTGCATCGGGGTTTCAGGAACACCTTTAAAGTGTGAAATGAGTTAAACATGTCCAGTTGAAGACTTTGATGTTCCGCATACACATCAGTCATTAGCCATTGTCATAGACTGTCCAGTGAATTTGGCAGGTAGAGATTTGTTGTGTGCTTTGGGCTTGACTATAGTTTGTACCGAGAATGGTTTGTTATTACGAAAGTGTGACCCTTCTGATGAACTTTTGGCTGTTATGGTATGCCGTTTCTCAACGGCTCCCAGATATGGTTATTGTTGGAACATTGGACATTCTTGAGTCTAAAAAAGAACATCCAGTGTTAGAAGGAGTATGATGTGGGTCTGATCAAGGATGCCACTCCATTGGTTGTGGTTACCTAAATGCGATTATCGGCCCAATAAGCAACAGTATCCTCTGAGACCTGATGCAGAAGTAGACATGACTCCCATCACTGAGCAACATTTAAAGGATGGAATCATTGTTCCAGCCCCAGCATAGCACTGTAACACCCCACTTTATCTAGTAAAAAAGGCTGATGGCAAATCCTGGCGACCTGTTCATGCACGCCATAAATGAGGCTGTTTGCTCAAGCATCGGTTGTACTCAACCCAGCCACAATTTTATCCTCTGTGCATGGCAATGCAAAATGGTTCACTGTGATAGATTTGACTAATGCTTTCTTTAGTGTTCCAGTTGATCCAGCATCACAATACTGGTTCACGTTCACCTTTAAAGGTATGAAGTACTGCTGGGGGCATATTGCACAGGGCTTTTCAGCATCCCCCTCTGTTTATTCAGCTGCGTTGCAGAAACCTTTGGCAGGTTTTCTTTTCCAAAGGAAGCACTTTGATTCAGTGTGTGGATGATTTGTTGGTTTGCTCCACATCTGAAGAAAACTGCATCATTGATACAAATGCCCTATTGAAATATTTGGCACACAGAGTTGCTAAAAAAAAAAAAAAAATCCAGCTGGTTAAACAACAAGTGCACTATTAAGGACATGAGATCTCAAAAAACCAATGGAAAATTAGCAAAGAAAAGAATTCAAGCAGTGTTGTCAATACCTAACTGGTGACGAAAAAAACAAATGTTGAGTTTTTTGGGCTGCATGGGTTACTGTAGACAGTGGATCTGTGATTATGCTAAATTAGCTCAATCACTCTCTGACATTGCACGAGACTGGACTGACTGCACATAACTCAGTGACTTGAACTCCTGAAGCTACTGACTCTTTTGAAAAATTGAAGGAATTTTGGTTTCTGCATATGTCGAAAGACTTCAGCCTAGTGGTTTATGAGAAAAATGGTTTCTACAGTGCTGTTCTGCTGCAGAAACACAGTGACAACTTTAAGGCTGTTGCTTATTATTATCAAATACTTTCACCAGTTGTGAAAGGATTTCCTTTATTGTTCCAGAGCAGTGGCTGTAGCTGCAGCAGCTTTAAAAGGTTCTTCTTCTTTGGTAGCTTACAGACCTTTGAAGGTTCTTGTTCCACTTTCTGTAGCTGCCATTGTTTTGCAGGCCAAAACAGCTAATTTTACTCCTGCTTCTACTCTTGATTATTACAACATCTTGAGTTTGCCACATGTCACTTTGGAGACATGCAATGTGTTAAATCCAGCCCCTCTTCTTCCCACTGAGGAATATGATGAGCCTCATGATTGTCTGGCAGTAATTACCGAAGCAGTAACTCCCAGGCCAGATCTTTCTACCACCCCTATTCCTAATCCTGATCTGGTCTTTTATGTGGATGGATCAGCTCG
The DNA here is from genome assembly GCF_016859285.1 of Xiphias gladius. Lineage (NCBI taxonomy): Eukaryota > Metazoa > Chordata > Actinopteri > Istiophoriformes > Xiphiidae > Xiphias > Xiphias gladius. The sequence goes on from NC_053410.1 coordinate 27,253,312, forward strand.
GAGAGTAGACGGAGTTGGAGCTGTTGGCTATGCTATTGTCACTCATAATGACGTGGTGGAATCTGCAAATCTCCCTACTCATCTTTCTGCTCAGGCAGCTGAACTATTTGCTCTAACACAGGCACGTGTTCTACGCTGACAGTAGGTCTGCTTTTGGAGTTGTACATAACTCAGGAACACTATGGAAAAATAGATGCTTCCTTATATCACAAGAAACATCCATTCAACATTATTAGCTTGTCAACAACCTTCTTGAAGCCATCCTACTTCCATCTCAGGTGGCTGTCAGTGTAAAGCACATGTTAAGGGTGCAGACACTCTGTAAAAAGGAAACTCTTTTGCAGATTCAGCATCTAATTCTGCTTCTTTATCATCTGAGTCACAGATGTATCTTGATTCTATTGTGGCTTGAACATCTTTTAACCAACACATGTCTATAACAGAAATTCAATCTGTGGCAAGTCCTGCAGAAAAGTCCACATGGAAGAGAAAAATGGTCATTGTGATAAAGAAGGTGTCTGGAGATGCCCAATGGGTGAGCCTTGGTTACCTAAGCAACTCTTTCCTTACATGGCTAAGCTCTCACATGGATTAGACCATGTTTTGAAAGGGAAATTGTCATCTGATAATGGGTCCCATTTTGTCAATAATACTATCTAATTTTTGGCAGAAAAATTGGGCATTGATTTGAAGCAGCATTGTGCTTATCATTCTCAGAGTGGGGATGCTGTTGAAAGAGCTATGGCGGGATAAAAAATAAGAAGGAAATGGCCAAAATGGAGCCACTTATCTTGGCCATGTTAGTTTCTCTCTTAACACCCATTGAAGGGTCATCAAAACCTCCAATGTTACCCAGAAAGTAAATATGACTGATTTAGTGGAGCCAACACAGACAGAAATACACTTCACTCATAGAACCTTTTGGCAGAATCAAGATTTTGCATTACCAGTGCCAATGCTAACTGAAGATGTGAGGGAGTAAGAGGACAGATGATTATTTACATGCAATAGAGGAGAGAGGGAACACATGGTATGCAATGATGACCTACATTGTGGAGCGCACGTATCCTGGACAATGAGGATTTATAGCAGTAGTTTTGCCCTCTTGTGACAGTATAGATTTATGCTGACGTTCTGTTGCAAGGCCGGGAATATTGATGATGAAAGTCATTTTCAACAACCGTAACTGTACTTGGATGAGGACATCTAAGTATGGCTTAAGGTGCTGTTTGGGAACCTTTTCCAATGCTGGATGGGTATTTTTAGACTCCTGAATGTCCAAAAGAAAATTATGGACCATAGTGGAAGATGGATCAAAATCTGACAACTGGACCGTTGGACCTGGATCTATTCAATCCCATTGAACGGTTCTGTGAGCACTCAACTTTCCTCTGCATCTCATTTAAATCAACAAGGAAAACAACAAAATCCTCTGTGACCATAATACAATTACCATGCAACCTTTCTTCATCTGTTCTCTGTTCCACTCTTTTTCATACTGTTCATCCACAACATAAGACACACACTTGTGCCCAGTGCTCCAGAAACGTTCCATCTCTATTGGCCTTAACAAAATCATACAGTTCGTGTGTAACTGAAGAGGGATGAATATTCCAACAATAATCATACTTAAGAGCAGTTGGGGAGTGCCATATCATAACAGCCGGGAGTTCCTCAACAGAGCCGGATTTTTTTTATTACTAACCTATACTCAGTGCAAACAACAGTCATGCCCAAAGCATATAACAAGTCTCTTCCTGCCAGATTCACTGGACATTCCGGGACAATAACAAATGAATGTGCATTTCACTCACCGAAATCCTTGCATTCTACTGGACACAACTTCGTCACTTTGCACTTTATAGGAGTTCCCGAGGTCTTGCAAACATCTTAAAGGCTTCTGTTATTGATCTAAATGATGACTCAGTAGCTACTTTGTCAGCCAACATTTCATGGGTAGTACCATGGACTGTAATCTTAAAAATTGAGATCTTCAGACCTGTAGCAACATAGGTCAGCATTTTCAGTGTCACTTTTTAGGGGTCTTTCACACTCCTCTTGACAAATGGGGGTTGGACTTGAGACTAACTTACTAGTCGTGATCTTTGTGAAAGTTGATTCCTGTCTCAAAATGGTCTGTTCATGGACACGTTATCAGGTGGTGGCCACAGTGTTCCTTGTCCGCTGTACCATTCTTTTGGCCTTGTGGCATCACAATCTCTAGTCCAGTGTCCCACTTGACCACACTTCCATCAAGCATTGCTGCCCTTTCTGCTGTCAAAGAAGAAGCTCCTGCCTCTCTCTCGTCCAAGGCCTCGGCCTCGGCCTCGGCCTCTGCCTCTTCCTCTCCCTCTTCCTCTTCTAGGTGGAACATAATTAGACAGCTGATCCATCTGGAGATTCTCAGCTATTGCTTTAGATTTCTTCATTTGTCCGTTTCTTTTCATTCCCAAACAACAGCCACACTCAGCCTGGATGCAGTATATTTTTATGTTGTTCAATTTGGCACTTTGTCATGCCACACAATGTCTGATAAAAATAGCTCTGACCTCAGGACTCAGGCTATCCACCAGGATCTGAACACACTATCTCTTGAGGTATCAATGTAGGTGGGTTTGAGGCTTAGCCCAGCAACCTTGCATATGGTAGGGGTTCTTTGCCAATAGGTGGCACTGCAGTAGCTCCTTTACTGTTTGGTTTTATGGATGCTTCCCCTGCAGCTAAAGTTCCTGCCTTTAGAAAATGTTGTTCACTAGGGAGAGCCCCATCTCCCAGCTGAGGTGGATCTCTTGTTCCTGGTTAGTCTAATAAATCATCCACTTTGTAAACACTAACCATAGCAGTAGAAGGAGGTGTTATTTTGGGACGACTGTAAATCATCTGGCTCCTGTGACAGGCCCCTCAGACATTACCATCCCAAACACATAGGCATTCCAAGATGTACTTATAGTCCCAATCAGGAGGCCCTAAAGGAGTAAGAGGATTTATTAACTCATGCAACAATGTTATCTCTGAAAAATGGCTTTGTATAATAAGTTGAACCTGTCACTTCTTCCACAAAGGCTTTGAAAATCACTACCTTGTTATATATTTGTTCAACAAACAAAGAAAAAAATGCTTTAACACTTTTTCAAAGTCTTTTTGTCCTCTATGAAGTTGCTTTGTCCACCTGTCATTAACTTTCTTACAGGGCTGTATTTTAGCTTTTTTAATTTTAACCTAAAACCTCTTTGCTATTCTTTTTCTCTGAGTCCTAAGAGAGGCATGGTGGAAACTCCCACACTGAGGAAACCCCAAATTTTTATGCCATTGTGGCAAAAACTGTATGGTAACCGAGCCATATTTCTCATACAGCTGGGCTCTGACGGTTTTTCTGATGGCTATGATACCGATAGCGATCCTGCCAAAATTACATATATATCTCTTATCAAAATATCTAGTTCTACTTGAAATAACAAGAGTACAGTCACTGCTTGAACTGAGCACAGTCAGTGCTTCTCAGAACACTGAATAGCGCTGGCCTTTGCATAGCCAGTCTTCAGCACAGGTTCTCTCAAGACAAGGAGCAAACACTTAATTCTTTACTATTTAAACTAGTCTCTCAGTCTCAATACATATAAGCCAACTTGAGACATGACAGCCATACAACAGCTGCTCCACTGTCTCTCTCTCCCTCTTGCACACATACACAGAGCTCGAGCAGGCAGAAAGAGTAGGAGGTGTCCCACACACACAAACACAGAGCTCAACTAACTCAGGCAAACTAAATTATTCAGAAACCATGTACTCACTGACCAAGCACTCCAGGTTTCACTCCAAGTTTAAAGACATTAATGAGGACTCACCTCCCTCTCTCTGCACTTCTCCAGAGTTACCTTAATTTATTTTGCTAAGCGTAGTCTCAATACCAACATGAGAAAACAACACATTAATTATCAGCCATTAACCTTATATATTAAAACATGTTCTTGCACTCAAACTGTTGTTCCCAACCATCAGCTGAACTGGAACGTTCTCTATTTGCTCATGAATTTTTCTCTGTTCCTAGGTCATCAACATTAGCTTGTAAAAAGTATGTTGTACCATAAAACTCTGAGCTTTCAATTACATACATTATATATATATGGAGAGGGTGGAGATGGAGATACCTCAGTGGAGAGACCTCAGTTTGGAAAGGTATGAAGACTGATGCTTTGGTTGCTCTGTTTCAGCTTGACAGGTGTATAAAACATTAGTTTTTTGTTTGTTTCCCAGAGTCAATAGGTCAGTATTGTTTTGTGCCATTCGCTAATGTTTGTGACAGCTAATCCAAAATAGTAAGTTAGCAAGCAGGTACTGGTTTCACATTTGTGTGTTGAAGTGTATGGTTATATATGTAGAGCTGAAGTCATGTGTTTAAAAAAAGGCCCTATGTCAAAGGTCCTCAGAGGGTGCCTTGCAGTCTGAAAAGTGAGGAAACGCGTTGGACTTAGAGCCATATGTTAGTGATGTTTTTCAGGAAAACAACTGCCTCATTTAAGAGTCGTTGGTCAAGGCTGATTTTCAGATGGTTCATTGGCTACACACCCTCTCACGAGCAGACCTTCAGGTGCTTGATGTGACGCTGTACTTCTTTGTAATAAACCTTTATATGCAATCAAGACGGTATCAGCGGAGTCTCCTTCATCCTCTTCACATCATCAACACCATCTAATAAATTACAGTGTCCTGTAAGTTACTTGCCCACGGACATTCAGCTTACTTTCTAGTTTTCCAAGATATGTTGTTGGTGTGATGTTAGCTACAGTAGCAGGGGAGTTGTGAATATTGCTGTCTGGAGCTGGTGTGCTGGCTCTGGGAAACCGTCTTGTCCCTCTCAGCATGTGAGATTTGCAGCAGCACCTGTAGTGAAAGTTTGCTGTCTCGTTGTTTGCTCTATATCATGGTATTTGTCCATAAACATGCAAAGGGGTTTTATAGCCACAAATGCCTTAACCCACAAGTTTGCCAGCACAGTGGAATTATTTGGATTGATGCATCCTTCAAAATGATATGCCAGATAACGTTACCTTTGTTCCTTCGTTCCTCTCTTCTGTCACTGTAGATTTTTATAAAAACAAACAAAACAACTCTCACTAGTTTTCACTCTTTTTTTTAATGGTTTTATATATAATCATGTTTGTTTAGCTTCAGTTATGAAAAAGATCCACTTTAACACTGTATAAGACGCTCTGGATTCTCCCATTGGGTTGTGGGGGGCTGTAATTGGCAAGAACACACATATAGCACACTCTCATGTGCACAGAGAGGAGTGGTAAAGAGACTGACAGGGCTGGTTATGCCTTTTTTGATGGTCCACTGATCCACCGGTGCGGCAGACCACTTGTCGGTCCACCGTCCCACCAATGCAGTGGCTCACTGGGATTTTACCTGGTACTCCCCATGGCCAGTCCAACTATGCTCCCAACTGAACTTTCATTTATGATATATCAGTAATTTAAGCCGATAAACTTTGTTTTTAAAACCATGACCTTCAGTATTTGGATCAAGAAGCTCATAAAAATAAGATGTGTGAAAGTAAGTAGTCAACAGCTATGTTATTTCAGTGTTTGAGATACATAGGTTATTTAGTCAACATCTAAATAATGTATATATTAGTATTGGATATGAATCGCTATCAGCAGATACCCAATATAAAGGACTCAGATCGGGATCAGGGCCAGAAAACCTTGACTGGGACATCCCTAATAAATACAGTTTAAAGCAGAAAAAATTAAAAACTGTGTACTTTTTTAATTTAAATAAATTCAATTTAAACAAAATATTATCATAAAATAAAAAGAAATAAAAAAAAATTTTCCTTGTAAATGTCTCCTTGTATCCCTTTATTAAGGTAAAACACATAATTTGATCAATTTTCATTGCGCCCATAAGTTCTTTATGCACTCATACATTTTGAAACTTGGGAGCACATGTGCTCCTCAGGAAAAAAATAAGCATCAAGCCCTGACCTGCTGTCCTCTCAGTTCCTTGGGACCTCCATTACAGTGCCTCACAGCTGCAATTCAAACTGATGGACACTTCAGTAATGTTTACCCATTGCTGACTTCTTGCATCAAATGTGAATTTAAGGAAAGGCTTATTTCTTTACTGAATGTGCAGAGATGAATAAAACAGCAAATAATATATCTGAAAATGTCAGACTGCTGCATATTCAGTCAACTGTCAGGCATAGGAGGCACTGTGTAACTGAGTATAAAAGAGACACTCTGGAGCACCTTGGTAGCTGAATAGTTACAGCGCATGCCACATAACTGCAACATCCATGGTTTGAGTCTAGTCTAGGATCTTTGTTGCATGTCAAACCCCGTCTCTCCTCTTGATTTCTGTCTGCCTCTTCACTATCAATAAAGGCAAAAAAGGAAAAATAATCTTATAAAAAGAAAGACAATATGAGACAATATGAGACACTGCCAACAAAGTATTAACAAAAAAAGTTTATTACTGAGATTTATTCCAAATAAGAGGGTCAGATGTAGTCCCAACCCAAACACAGGCTTTGAATGGTAAAGGAAAGAAAACATTATCACTGGAAAATATCTATCTGACTGGGGGGAAGGGACCGCTTTAATACTTGGAATTAGATCCCGTTAATGGCTTTAGGGTGTGCCATAAAGCTTTATATGCTATCAACACCATCTATGTCCAAATGGGATTAAATTACATTTTATCATAATTTCATTTTTCCTTACAAACTTTCTTTGTGAACTGGGCTTCTCAAAAATTGGTCACTCAGCGGATTAATGTACAACATGTAAATCTAAATCATGTGAGTGGTTTTCACAGATAATTTAAAATTGATGATCAGTTTGCTATTTGTTGAGACAAGAAATAATATGTTGGTCTCAATGTATTGTAATAGCTGAAATTGTTAAAAAGTTCCTTATATGATGAAGAAGCAGTAATTCTGTATTACCACCTTCCCATATTTTGCATTGAAAATGGATGAATGCATCCCTGAAGTGAGAGTCTGGTCAGTAAAGTCTACAATAATCTATAAATTGTCCATCCATCCATTTTCTTTATTCACGCAGTCAGGGTTTAGGGGCCTGTAGCCTATCCTATTAAGCAAGAGCAGGGGTAAACAGTGGACAAAAATTCCCTCACACCAATAGGGATGTTAAACAGTCCACTATGTCTCAAACTAAGTTTAGTTCTAGTTTGTATGAAGGGCAGAAGGGCAAAAGTGTTTACAGCTTTTCCGAATGGCCACACTTGATGGCAGAGCGAAAAGCCTGTCATCCCAGACAGTGGCCAGACTCAATAAATCATACAAATGGGGTGATGCATAAAGTGAGCACGTTGTTGAGTGTTCTTTTTTTTTCTAAAGTTAAAGTTACAAAGATAATCAGAAACATCCTTCAAACTTTGAAGCACACTGATGCTTTTAGAGTCTTCATTTCACCTAATCTTAAAATCTTTGGACTATGAGAGGAAACTGGAGCATCTGGAGGACACCCAAGCAAAACATGCAAATGCTACACAGAAAGCTGGTGGAGTCTGTCACTTAGAATATGCCATTTCTTATTCACAAGTGGTAATCTAGGTTGGATGAAGGTGGTGGAAGAAAGTTCAGGGAGAACCATGAACATCCATACCAAAGATCATGTGGCCTTGTCCTTTGAAAATTAGCCTAAAATATACACACAGTCAAGAATGATTTAGCAGCTCTAAGTAAGGTTTCCTCCAAGTTCATCTCAAAATAAGTCACATTAACACAAACAAAGATGACTTGGTTTGCCTTTAAAAGCTTTGTGTAAGATATGGTGTCCTGGACCAGGGATGGCATCACTGTGTTTCTTCTCTGACTAGTTGCTTTGCTATGGTGTCACTGTTAAATAATGTGATGAGTAGTGGCCAGAGCACCGTGACTTTCTGATGGGTGTTTATTTTAAACAGAAAGCAAGCCAAAATGTTTATTCCACTGATGCTGAGCAGACATAAGGGCTGTTCAAGTGGTGCATTTTATACAGAGAAGCCAACATTCACTGGACCTCTCCTGTGCTGTAGTTTGCCTCTGTTACACCAATTATGGTCATTATTACATGAAACAGAGAACTGCCCTGCCAAAGGACAATACAGACCCTATCATCAACTATCATTTTATGATCTCAAGTGACATAACCCAACAGCTATTTGATGGATTGCCATGAATTCTGGTATAGATGTTAATGATCAACACAGGATGAATTTTAATAACTCTGATGGTACCTTGTGATTATCAGAGATGATCACTTTTCATCTACAATAAATGCCCAATACTTAGGTTGATGACTGAATACTGAATGACATTGCCATCGGCCACAGCTGTTCTTTGTGTCTCTCCAAACATGTTCTATGGGGTTTAAGTCTGGGCTTTGGCTGGACCACTCAAAGACATTCAGAGACTTGTCGCAAAACCACACCAGTGTTGTCTTGGCTGTCTGCTCTGGGTCATTGTTGTACTGAAAGATGTACCGTTGCCCTGGTCTTAGATTGCATACTCTCTGGAGCAGGTTTTCTTCAAGGACCTCTCTGTATTTGGCTGCATTCATCCTTTCCTTAGTTCTGACGAGTCTCCCTGTTTCTGCCGCTGAGAAGACCCCCCATAGCATAATGCTGCCACCACTATGCTTCACTGTCAGGATGGTATTAGCCAGGAGATGAGCAGTGCCTGTTATTCGCCAGACATAGTGCTTGTAGTTCAGCTCAAAGAATTAAATTTTTGTCTCTTCAGACAAAAAAATCTTTTGATTCATACTCTCAAAACCCATTTAAATGCCATTTTAGTAAAATCCAAGTGAACCGTCATATGACTGTCATATGTGGCTTCCGTTTACCACTCTACCATGAAAGCCTGATTGATGGGGTGTTCCTGAGATGCTCGGCTTTCCAGCAGGTACTCCCATCTCTACAGAGGGCTTTTGAAGCTCTGTTAGAATCATTGTTGTGGTCTAAGTCACCTTCCTGTCCAAGGCCCTTCTTGGCCTGGCTTTTCCAAATTTCTTCCATTTCACAATTATTGAGGCTACTGCGCTCCTGGGAACACTCAAAGACTTAAAAAGGATTTGATTTGATTTGATTTGATTTGATTTGATTTTTAAAATTGGTTAATTTATTGGTTTTATACATTTAACACATTGTTTATATGTAACTGAACTTTCCCAAAGCAAACATGTGGCAGTGTATGAAATAAAAATAAAAATAAAAATTATAATCAAAAAACAACATTAATTAAGTAAATAATGAAAAGGAATTTTAAACAATTATTATTCGCCTGCTGTGCGAAGCAACTAACTAGTAATATATAAAGCAAAATTTGCGGTTTGATCGGGAATAGTGTGCTCTGACTTTTTGTACTGATATCTGTAATGGTTGATTTTATATGAATTTTTTAATTTTTTAATTGAATTGTTTTCAATGGGTAATGAGCGAAACATGGTGAAACATGATTAAACATGATAAAACATCATGAATATCTCTAAAACTTTAAAGACTAAAAGACTGAAACTTGGTGAACAGCTTCCCCTTACTTCAATGCTTCATATACTCAAAAATGGTAGCAACAGCATCAGCATGGGGTGAGAAATGCTAACAAGCAAACAAATATTGCTAAATGTTTTGGCTAATATCTCAGCAACTGTCAGGAGTACAAGAAAAATTCTCATGTCTAACAATTTAGTGGATGAAGCTGAAGAGATTGATATAGGCCATGCCCATTTGCATTATAATTTTTTTTTTCACCATTTGGATTTTTTGGCAAGACATACTTTCAACTCCCTGTCCTACAGCTTTCATCCAAGCTTCACCAAATTTGGTACATACCATGTTTGCAGGACCCAAAACACTGCCCACACTGTTTGATTTGAGATAGCATGCATCATTTTTCTATGATCGCCTAAGAAACGTTTATGGGTGTGGTCAAATCAATTCAACCTGCTATGACTCTTGAATGCTTCATCCAATTGCAACAAAATTTGGCTCAAGTTTACAGACTCCCACCATGTAAAAGATTGCAGAGTTTCATGCAGTTTCTTCTATGCTTTACGGTTGCTGAGATATTAGTTACTAAAGGGCGCTATAGTGAAAAAAAAAAAATTGCTTTATACAAATTGTTTGTACTCCCAGATAGTTATGGCTAGAAACATGGGTCCCCTTTTAAAATGCAACAGCTTTTTGATACTGCTTATAATTAATGAGTTATTAAAGTTAGAAAAATCCTTAATATCTCAATGATTGTAAGGGCTACAGAATTGAAACTTGGCCAACAGCTGGCAACTGGTGAAATGCTTCATAATCAAAAATTGTTGTGATAGCACCACAGTGTGGACAGTTACTGATGCTGCAGCTGCAAGCATTTGCAGAGGCTGCAAGACAGCTGCAGCAGCTGCCAGCTATCCTGGATACATACCAAGCAGCAGGCACACACAAGACCACTCAAGACTTCACTGTATATAAAAAATACAATCTCAAACATAAAACAGCGTATAACCCATATTCTTCAAAACAGATTTGTTATTTACACCATAACTTCACACTTGTCACCATTTTTACCAAATTCCAAAAACACCTTCCAAATGTCGGGAAATTCACCAGCTTTCTTCTTCACTACATAAGTGAGTTTCTCAAGAGCCAATCCTGATGTTACATTTTTCAACCAGTAGCAAAGGGAGGGACAACTAACATTCTTCCAACACAAGGCAATAAAGCGTCTAGCTTGTAATAAACATTGATCAACCATTTTCCTTTCTCTATTAGAGAGAGAAAAGTTGTTTGGGTAAATGCTTAGCATACACAATTTAGGACTTAGAGGTAAAGGGGATAAAGTAATCTGAGAGATATATAAAATCACCAAACCCCCAATTTTTTAAATGTCTTCACATTCTCACATGTAGTAATATAAAGTACCTTGAGGATTATTGCACTCATAGCAGAGTTCTATACACATCTCATGGAGAATTAAAGCAACGAGGATGTACCTGACCACAATCTGGAGTGCCACAGCAAAGCGTCAGAATACTTTTCTGAATGAGAGATTTCAGTTTATGATTTTTTATCATAAACTTTGAAAAAGAATTTGAAAAAGAATTAAAGAAAAAGAAATAAAAACATGTATTCACCAAGTCATTATGGGTTATTGAGTGAAGATTCATGGGCAAAGATGGCAGTTTTAACCATTTAAAATCAAAAATTGTGCAAAAAGTGAAGGGGTCTGAATACTTTCTGATGCCACTGTATCTAGAGGCACATATGTCTACTATTAATATTCAAAAATGCTGTTCGGATTTTGTGCAAATTTATGTTGTACAAAATCCTCATGAAATTATGACACTCTTCCTGCTTTTTAGCTATTTGGTGTCCTTCAGTGTCTTCCTTAATAGATTTTGTGATTGAGCAAAGTGTAGACACAATTAAATCAAAACCAGTAGGTCTACAATTATACAATCTAGCACAACAGTCCTGTAATAAATGAGAGGTGTTGGTTCAGTTATGGTCATTATTGTGGCTGTAGTTTATGTGTTTTTGTATTAGATCACTCCCTCTGATGCTTTGAGCCAATGTCTCTTAAAGTGCCTATTTCACCTTCCATCACATCATTCCTCTTATCATGTAGTGTCAGGCCACAAAATCAACCCTAAATGAAACATTGCCTTTAGTGCAGAAATTCAGTGGAAGTCCACCTCATACAAATTAATATTTGATAAACTCAGTATGATACACTCCACAGTAAAATGGGTAACTTCACCTACAGTCAGTTACAAGTTAGAGGTAGTAGCATCCCAAATATAATGCCTCAGCATGTTTCATAGTCTCAAGGTAATTAAGGAGGGCCCCAGTTGTTCTCTGACTGACCCAATACTGGCCCTTACATGGTTGACTAAATATAAAAATCAGGCAGCACCTGTTCCTCCTGGTGCTTTATATAGGGCAAGACCATTTGTTTTTAGATATTAAAGGGGTATTAGTGCTTTTGCAATAAGTGGGACTTCCAAAAGAAAAGCGGATCAAGCTGTGCATTTATATTTCTACCACATTTCAAAAGGAAATATTATTGTATTATTACATTGTTGTATTGGTACTTTTACTTAATTAAAGGATCTAAGTTCTTCCACCGCTGGTTGCCAGTCTGTATGTTGGATGGATGGAAAAAACTGGGAAGAATGAGTTTAGCTGGGATGTTTAGTATTCCCATAAAGAAAAGTCAACAGAAGTAAAATAAATAAATAAATAAATAAGGCATTGTGTGGAATTTGATCACATTATAAATTGACTGCTATATTTGTAATGAAAAATTTTATTCTTACAATGTATAGGTTCATTATTCTGGCTAGAGCCGTTTTTCACTTCAGTATTAACAAAAAAATCTTCATTTTCGATTGCTAGGATAAAATTGATGATGATTGACTTCCGCTGTGGTGCAAATGATTGTGAAGGCTATCAGAGCCTCTCTCAGGCTCCCTCTATAGAATCAATAACGGATCTCCCCCGAGGCCTCACCCCAGTTTTTTGTAATGCGTGTATGGATGAAGTGCTGTGATTACTGCCTCAGTTGCCTCCGCGCACGTTGGTGGAGCATAAGCTGGTGTAGCTAAGCTGACGGACGCACAGCCGCCTTCCACACATACTGCTGGAATAGGTGGATGCGGAAGAAGAAAATGTCAGTGGCAGTGAAGAGAGGAATAAGCGCTAGAGCCGAGTCCAGAAAATGCGCCGCGCGTTTCTGGAGGCTCTTTCCTCACCTTTTGCTGTGTCTGTCTCTGGTTGTATATGCTGCGCTGGGTGCGCTCATGTTCCAGTACATTGAAGGAGGGAGCGAGTTCACTACCCAGCTGGAGTACCATGAGTTCCTGGGTCAGATTGTCAGCACCGTTCAGAGCCTCACCGGTAAATGACCACAAATATTTTTTTAAGTAACATTTGTGCAACTAAAACTTTAATAGCTCATTTCTATCGACGTGTGGACTTTTTATGGGTGCTGATTAAATCTGTGGAGATTTTGGATTTGCTTTCGTATTAACCCTGATAGATTCATTTGGACCAGAGCATGCCTACTGCCTTGCCACTAACCGTTAACCCTTAATATGTATTATGTACGTATTAATGCCTCAATGCTCCCTAAGCCCTAATTCGTGTGCTCTACATGAATATTTTCTCCTTATTTTCAGATAACGCCACCTGCGCGCATCAATGCATACTGGAGCAAGTGGAGACTAAGATGCAATATAGCTTCAAGTCTTTATGGCTCCAGAGACCTGACAGATGGGATTTTTTTGGCTCCATGTTCTTCTGCTGCACTGTATTCACAACAGTTGGTAAATCAACAGATTGCACACACACACACACACACACACACACACACACACATATATATATATATATATATATATATATATATATATATATGTATATATACACAAAGTACATGTACTGTAATGATGTGATGCTATGGTCTTATTGGCTAAATTAAAAAAATACACGGTATGCAATGGTTTAGTGCAGATTGATCAGATAATCAGATAGAAAAAATCTTGCGAAACTGAAGGATCATAAAGTAGCAGGTGCAGCAGCCTCTCACCAAAAATAATTGAAAACAGTTCATCACTCTATCTGTGAAATCTTGAATTCTGAATTGTAATAATGTTGAAATGAAATGGAATTATTGACAATATTTCCATTATTTTCCATAATTGTTTTTAATGATCTAAACAAAGAGTCAGATGCCCGTCTGAGAAGTTTTATCTGGCTACAGGACTTTGTGGCATGTGCAAAGGGCTGAGCACCCTACTAAGTCAGTAATTAGTAATTTCTTGAAGTAGTTCATGGTGGATTTTGAGATATGCTTTGGATCATTGTCCTGTTGTAGAAGCCAGCCATCTCTTTGCTGATATTTAATGGAATTCATTCTTCCCTCTATCCATGCAATGTTTCCTGTGTCACTGGCTGCCACACAACCCCAAAGCATAGTATTTCCACCCCAGGCTTAACAGATGGCAAAGTGTTCTTTTCATTAAATGCTGCTCCTTTTTTCTCCAAACACACATTTGGTGATTATGGCCAAAAAGCTCAATTTGAACTTCATCTGTGCACAGCCCTTGTTTCCAAACTACCTTGCTTATCCGGAGTTTGCCTTGTATACTTTAGATGTTGACTTTTGTAATGAGGTCGCAGGTAACGTTTACTTCTGATGACTCTTCTGATGTAGACTGTTTGTGCATCAATGCTGCACAGTAAAACGGTGCACCACCACTCCTGATTCAGCTAAACCTTCCTGCAGCTCCTTTGCAGACATATGGGGGTTTAGCTTTGCCTTTCTGCCCAGCAGACAGGCAGTTTTTCTTGGTGTTCCAGATCGTGTCATTAATTAGGTTCATTTACAGATCCTCAGTCAGTTGCTTAGAGGTGCTCAGTGAGTGTTACCAGAAGGTTTGAAGAGTCAGAGAATTTATCAATGACGATTCTTGACTGGCCTTACAAGTCCAAATGAGTCAGTTAAGGTCTAATGAATTAGTGAAGCTCCAAGAAAAGTAGAAGTGTGCTCAAATGTCACAATTACTGTTTAATTTTTTTCCTTTTATAAGTACAGAAATACTCCAACAGCGAGGCCAGCCTGACAAACGCAAATGTCCGTGACTAACTGATTAAGTGAGTGAGTGACTCACTGACTGAGTAAAAGTCAGTGTTCCCAACTGTGCACCTTTGTAGGTAGATTTACTGACTTTTCAGACCTCTTTAGTGACTGTTTTCTCAAAAAAGCACCTAGCGATGAATCTAAACTTTTTGGACAAACCTTAGCTACTTTCTGTGGAAGAGAGTTGCCAATATTGCCCTGTGACGCCAAGCTTGGGCTTTCCCTCTGCAGGCACACCTCTCTGTGCCTCTCATTCAATTGACAGTACGGCAACTGACACAGACGTGAATGAGGTTCTAACTTTCATTTCACAGGTAAATATAGCCAAAATCACAGCACAGCCGTTGCCTTTATCAATGCGTATGCTGATTTTGAAAGATGATGTTGCTGTTACAAAATCAGGATGTATGATACTGTATACTTACATCATTATGTTAGCAAAAAATCAATGAGTGGCCTACTGAAATTATGCAGGCTGTGCTCTTGGATATGATGGCTTAGCAGGAAAGTTTAGAAAATTAGCTTCTCAAGTAATAAACTTTATTTACATAGCACAATTAATGCATAAAATGCAACACAAAGTGCTTAACATAAAAAGCAGATAATCATAACATTTAATAAATGCTTCATGATAAATTAATAAAACCAATAGAATACAATAAAATAAAGTTGAATTAAAAGGTAGGAGTTTTCAGCTATCAATAAGGAGAAAGCAATATAAAATAGAATAAAATTGAAATAAAACAGCAGAGGAGATAAAAGCATGTATTAACTTAAGTTCTGTGTCAGCCTGCGAGTGAAATAGTCTGAGTCCTTAAATTTTAAGGAATATTATATTATATATTATAAGGAATATATTCCTTAAATGATAGAAGGATACTTTTTTCATGTTTCTAATGTGACATTAAAATTTTAGGTCAGAGTTAATGATTACACCATGGTTTTTGACCTGTTCCTTGGTGTTTAGTGCAAGTATTTTTAGCTGGTCAGACAGTTTTTTTTCCTCTGCTTTATCCGCCAATAACTAGGATCTCAGTTTTGTCTTAATTTAGCTCTAAGAAGTTTTGAGTCATCCAAAGATTTAATTCAGAGATGCATGCAATCAAGTCGTTGTCAGAACTGTAATAATTTGAGTTTATAGAAATATATAGATGAGTTTCGTCTGCATAATTACGGAAATTGATATTGCAATTTATAATAGTATTGCTGAATGGTAACATATACAGACTGAAAAGAATTGGGCCTAAGATGCCCTGTGTGGGCCATAAATATGTGTACAAAATATCCCGGCAATCCATCAATAGTTGTAAAGATATTCCACAACCAGTCAGGGTATGACTGGTTGTGGACATTACTTCCAGTAATTGTTAAGTGCGCTTATATAACACTTTTTTAGTCTTATTGGCCGCTCAAAGTGCTTTACCACATTCACTGTCATACATGACATTCACACACACACACACACACACACACACACACACACACACACACACACACTCACACACAGTCACGTAGCCATCAGTGACAATTTGACTGGAGGAGCCGGGGATTGAACCACCGACCTTCTAGTTAGTGGACGATCTACGCTACCTCCTGAGCCACAGCTGCCCCTTTTCAAATATTTCTGTCTGGACCAAAGTGGTGGACTTACCAAACAACATTGCCACCACTATGTCACAACGCTGTCATGGTTAATATAAACTCCTAAAGTGCTGTTGTGACATTGGCTTAGAATAGTTGGTGATTTGGAACACCCATTTTGAGTTACACCATTCAGCCAAACCATTAAAACCTGTAACTGGTTTTAGTGTTGTGGCTAATTGGTCTATAGCTTTTTAGAATATTCTTAGATGTAATGCAAAGACAGTATGCCCTATTAAGCAAAGAAACTTAGACCAGTAACAAGTTGGTTATATGCTGTTAATCTTACAGACTGGGGTGAAGATAAACACATGGTGGCTAGGAGGCTGTGTATCTCAAAAGAGGATCAGAAGCATAGTCACATAACTGTTATGGAGTTGCCGTGTGTTTGGAATACTAAATTGAATCTGTGAGACTGAACATAAACATCAGTCATGCTCGTTGTTTTTTTCAGAAGACATGTTTACACATGTTCACACAACGTGGCTAACTTGCTAGTCTTGTTTTGGGAAACATCCTGAGGTCAGATGTCCAAACTGCACTAAAATGTACAGCACTTTTTAGGTCTTTAAAAATAACCCTGTGTCCCATTGTGTCATTGTTGACTTGCCATTCCTCTCCCTTATAATTTTTTTTATTGTGGTGTGTGTTACTTGTGGTTTGGTGCACTTTTGTACAAATGACTGTGTGCTCAGCTCCTTGTATTGACATTGCCAGACAGAAAAAATGCTTGCTAGATGTTACTATGGCTTAGTCAATGCGTACTAAGCAGTCAACCAAGTGTATACATGTCAGGAGGTCTGGTTTTTCTCATGGTAATACTGTACTTTACACAACAAACACTTGAACTTTTGTTTACTTTCCTAGTAAACGTGGAGCAAACCGGTGACCATTTGATTGGAGGAAGGTGAGGGGAGTTGAGCAAGCTTTCATTTTGGGCATCACTAGAAGTCATTTGATGATATCTAAAACTGTTAATGAACCGCTTAATCAATCTCTGCTGTTCGAGGTTGCCCCAGTCAAGGGTATGTAGAGCCTGGCCAGATGATAAATTGAACTATATGGAGGTGAAACTGTGCCGGCGAATTCTCTTGCAGCACTAAATAATATTCTTGTAGTAATAGTGGATCAAATGACTATATGTAAAAGGTGTTGCTCATAGCGAAGAAACCACAGAGAATTACCACCAATTATTCAGTCCAATTTTTTGGTTTTAAGAACTGCAGCTTTAGTGTTTGGTTCACTCTCATCTCCTTAAACCTTATTGTTTCAGTGAGAAAGCTCTGATAAACCCACTGTACACTACCTGCTTGGTAAGAAATAACAGACGGACAATGTTAGAGACCAGCATTTAGCAGCTAAGATCCAGATATTTTTCTCAGTAGTTGGTGGAAAAACAGAACTAAAAGAGCGTGAATATTGCACTTGCATTTATTATGTGGCCAGAAACATGACTCCAAATTTGGCAGCCCATGGCATCAATAATCACAGCAGAGAGTATCAAATAGGTGCAATCATTTTATTCTTCTGGATCATGATGAGCAGCAGTTATCACCGATAACTTAAAATAAACACAAAATTGATCCTTATTAAGACTTTCACTTAACAGAAATTTGTAAACAAATCCACTCTTTTTATGGTGTAACATTACATCACACACTTACAGTATATACTGCACAAAAAATGACTTATTAAGCAACCCGAAATAACAAAACACATGTATATAGACAATAGTAAGTAATTCACCACTGCTCATTTAGCATATGCAACTTTTCTGGTACCAGAGAATGCAACACAGTAATTTCAGTAACACTGCACATAAATGTTTTACATCCTTTGAATTTCTTTACAGCCTGTAAAATAGCCAAATATTACATACCTTACTCTGCTTACCAAGTGTGCAAAACTGGAGGAAATTTAATAGACTTGGCTGCTTTCATGTGAAGTGCTGCTAGCTTGATGGCCATAAACTTTCTCTGAGCTAAAAATAGCACATAGATGCAGCAAAACATAAGACAAAGTTCACCAACAGTTCAAAAAATGTTAACATATTAACCACACAGTGTTAAAAATCAATACCATTAAAATTCCACAACATACAATGCCAACCCAAATGTACCATGAAAGTTTTGTGAGGTGAGTGATACCTACTGAGTGAAATTCTGCCATTTAGCTATACAGATTCTCGGGCCTGCAGCTTCAGTAAACCCACACCTACGTGAGTGACTGACCATGAATAAATGAACGCGTTAGAGGTCATTTACACCAAAACTGAGTATATTTACCTGATCTGAGTCCATATTTCTCATGCTACTCAGAACAGAAAATTGGCCTTACCTGGTCTGAAATTTTCAGAGTGAGTAATACTTAAAGGCACAGTGTCTACACAGGAGGCGTAGCGTGAGCAGCATGTTAGCAGAGGAGCAGCATTAGCTTCACTCCTCCGTCTGTGTGTACACAAGATTCGTTCATGCATAGTCTGAATGTAGGTCAACCATGTATTCAAGTAAAATTGAAGAAAATAAAGTTTGAGTGTAAAAATATGCTTCGAATCATGTTTACATGTAAATAGTATGAGTAAAATTTGAGCTATTACACAGCCTGTGTAGAAAGCTGGATTGATTTAAACAGAAGCATATCTGTTCTGCATGTGAGTCTGACAACTGAAAAATGCAGCTGAAACGCCTCCTGTCAAGACATGGCGTTAGACCAGCATAACTGTCTTAACCAATTTAGAGTTTGCAGCTGTTGAAAAATAAAAGGACAAACGTGCACACAAATTCTATTCAAACCTTTTGTAATAAATTTTGTTTGGAATAAATACTGAACACTAGCAGCAGAAATTTTCAGTTTATCCCAAATTGAAAACAAGGAATTACAGCCATAATAGCTATGATGTTTTCGAATATGCGATCCATTGTCTAATGGATCTCAGTAGTAAACTGAGACTTTACTGATCTGATGTGTTTGCTGAACTCCTTTGTGAATAAATGGAAATGTGCCTGATACATTATAAGATATATTGTGTGTGAATTGATTTTGAGGTACTACACCAAAAACAGCAGGATTCCTCATATGGGAATCATAAATATTCACAGAAAATTTTATGGAAACATGATCTTTAGATTTGCAGTACCTTGCAGGGGACCAAAGTGTGGGCCAAGGGGAGCTGATGGTGGTGCTAAATGACAGGTCAGTTGGTCATCAAAGTAATCAGGAATCATCTATAAGAATCTATACAACTCCGTGACAGTTTGCTCCGGACCTGCTGTTCACTGCATACAGTACAGACACATAATTATTGCATTACTTACTGACTAGCAGACTAACAAGTTGAGATCCTAAAAAAAGTTTAAGGCTACCTATGTGACTTATGTGGCTTATGTGACTCATGATCAGATGGCAGCTGTTTTGGGATGGTTGGAATAATTGAGGACTGAGAGGCCTATGGCTGCTGCGTTAGTCTCTGTGGGGCCGGTGCCTCATTCACAGTTTGTCAGAAGAAACATCTTGTTGTCATAGTTTGGACGTGCTCATTGCAACGATCTCAAAATAATCACATGTTTATGTTTGTGTACGTAGTCAGGGCCAGCAATCTGGGAGCAGATACAAGGATCTTTATAGAATGTGCTTGTGTAGACAATGGGACAACCCACAAATCATCCAGCAGGGAACCATTTTAAATGCCCTCCGACTGTATTTACCTTATTTACCTCCATCTGTGACTCAGATAAGCCAGTGTCTGTATTAACCTCTTGGTCTGTCTGAATGCATGTGAATATTACAGTGTCTATGTGCTGTCACCTGACCATGGACCAGTAGTAAACAGCAGGGTACTTCAACACATGGTTGATATTACCCCTCAAAGGAGCTAATCCTGATGGAGAACTGATGACAAAACATGATTTGGGATTGTAGCAATTTTGAACCTATATTATCTTTTTGCATTTTTATTGAGAAAATATTCACTGAGCAGGAGCTTTTTGAAGGTTTTTTTTTGTGACTGCGAAAGGCTAAAATTATATTAATCTAATTCTGGGTCCTTCATAATGCCCAAAAGCTTTAAAACAAATAAAATACACTGAAAGTTAGATTTAGTTATCATCATAAGGCATCAAATATTTCCTCTAAAACTAAGGCTCTTTAATTTGTCTTTGGCGGGTTCGCAGTTCATAAAGGCAGGTTGAGACATGTTTCACTGCAGGGTGATGGTCCTTTAATTGATTGACATTCCTGATAAAAATTAATCATAGCCTCACCTTTGACATACAGGCAGGGGACAGCATGAACATATGGATTCCTATGTTGATGTTGGTCAGTCTTTGTGTAGTCCAACACTTTGTTTCACTTTGTCTCAACAAGTACAGGACAGATTGCCGTAAAATGTTTTCTCTTAAACTTATTTTTATCATGGTTTGTAAAATACCCACCACATGTAAGTTCATTGTAGAATGTAACTCCCCCTTCATCAGTAAGCCCCCCACATTTCAAGTAGTGTGAGGGGATAACTGTTTAGATTTTAATGACGTCATGGGCCACCCCCAAGAAAAACTCGGCTGTTAATGCTCTAAAAATACCATGATTATTGGTATGTTTGTTTTTTTTGTTCCATAATTTAGCATTGTAGAGGTACAAATTATAAAAGATCAGAACAAGCATATATCCATTCAAATTTTTTTAGCCATGCTAGCAGCGTTGCCGTTGAGGGAACAATGTTGGTTGGTCCGGCAGTTACCAATTGGTCCACCATATTTAGACTGAAATATCAGCACTATTGTGCTCAAGTACAGCCTCACAGAGCATCTAAGCATGGCTGTAAACTAATTTTCTTGAATAAGCTTGGTACCCCAAAATCTAATAGCTAAAAATATGTCTTAAGATGTCCAGTAGTTTGGTAACATTTTCATTGCCAGTGTTGTTTCCCTTATTAGTGATCAGTTTGTAAATATTCTTTTCTCTATGTTTTATATAATTAGTTAATTTAACTATTTACTTCTACTATCTAGACCTTGCTTTTTTCTTGACACGATTTGATGTTTAAGAACCTTGTGAAAATACATTAGTAAGTCTTTTACTTTCAAATATATGATAAGTGGTTCAGGGAAGCCAGCAAATGGCTAATGGCTTAGCAGCAACAGGAAGCCCACAATTCACTGAAGAGACAGCATTCTCAGAGGAGAATGGTCTTTACATCACCACAAAAAGCTTATTAGAGGTTGTTAGAGGTTAAAGCCACTCTGTCCTCTGTGTTTTCTTCTTAGTTCGGAACTTCATTCATCTCTCCACAAAAAGTATAATGAGGGTTTAAAGCAAGGTCTAAAGGCATACACTTTAGATCCTCACATAGATCCAGTGTTCTCGCCAACTTTTGAAAAGTGAGGTTGATAATTTAAAAAAGAGTCCCATCGATTTGACAAAGTTGTGTCAAATCATTGTTTTACATTGTATCATTTTATGACTGTACATTGTTTGAAAAAGCAGCATTTGTCTTCTTGCGTACTTGTACGCTATTTTATTTTTACCAGTTTTAATATTGTGCCAGAATGGTACTGGAGCACAGTGACATTGCTACAACAAAGTCTGATGATCATGTACATTGTAAAAAAGCCACCAGTTTAGCAGATTATTTAAAGCACTTTATTTGGAGGTAAAATTGAAAGTCAATATTATAAGCACAATGTTACTAATAATCTCTCATTGCACGGATTGATAATCCACTGTTTATACTGGAGATTGGGACCTGGACATTCAAACTCTTATAAATTCCTCATATTGTTGAAGGTTTAATCTTCAACAACTCGGCACTTAATGAGTGAAGAACTGTCTTAGAGGACAGGTGGTTCATATTTTAAAGCAGCTATATTTTTATAATAACAATGTGTTAGCTGACAATGTGAAAACAGTGGGATAATGTGGTAGTGGTCGCTTGAAGTGACAAATTTACAGAGAATTATCTCCCCTTGGCTTTAAAGAGTTTTATAGTGAGTTTCTTCTCATTATTTATCTGTCTGGACCACTGTACTGTTCTGGTTCACTCTCACGGCTCTCATAGAGTTTTTTCATGTGCACCAGATGGCTGTTTTGAGTGAATAAACTATAAAAGCCCAAAGGTAATCTAGCATGTACACTGCCTGCTCAGCAGCAACTGGCAGACAGTCACACTTAGAGAATAAAGAGCAAGATATTTTCCTCACGAGTTGGTAAAGACCACAAACAGAGCTAAAAGAGAGTAAATGTTGAACTTAAATTCATTAGTTGACAAGAAGGAAAACTCCAAATGGATAATATTGTTGATCCGTAACTCCGTGATGTGTAAATAAGCTGTTTGTTAAAAAGTTAGCCATATCAACTTCTAAGGTGGTGATATGTGTATGGTGTGTTCACAACTGGTTTCTGCTGCAATTTGAGACTTACTGGAATACCGAAATTTAGTTTCGGTAGAAACATACTTAAAACCATAGCTAAAATGCAACTTTAACTGTTTAAAACAACATTAATAGTCAATAGTGTAAATTTGGTGAGCTATTTTTATATTTAGTCTTAGTCCTGAGATTTAAAAAAAAGAAAAGCCCAGGGAACTTGATCCTTTTTATTTTATTCAATCTTTAGTTTAGTAAAACTCTGGACATCTTAGTCTTGCCTTAGTCATCTAAAGATTAGTTGGCAAAAATATTGTGAACATTTTAGTCAAGTATAAGTCCAAACCAAGAATAGGCATTTTAGTCAAAAATCTGCAAAAAGCAAACAAATAAGATTCAATTCAGCTGATTTTAGGCTAAACGGAAATTGGAATGAGAATAAGCCGACAATTGACAGGTTGTATGATAAAGAATTCAGCTTTGTAGAGAGGGTGTCTGGTGTGATGTTATTCATTTAAGCAAAACATCCAGAGGGGAAAGAAGTTTAAAACAATGAAGTCTGGAAAAGATGCAATAACATTAGCTAATCCAATGCAATATAACTCTTGCAATATGAATCATTGCTATTATTTTAACTTGCTGTTAACTTGCAAAAATCCTGAGTATTCAGAAAAAGGAAAACCTTCATAATCAAAAAGAACCTTGTACAACAGCCCTGCAATAAAACCTACCCTTTAATGTTCAGGAATCTAACAGAAAGGTGTTGATTTTATTCTCTAATTTTGTAGGCCTTACTGGTAATGCTGTACTAGATTGTGTTAAATTGTGTTAGAATTACAATTCCTTATCCCCTACAAGGATTTGATCTGTGCCACAAATGTCCTTAAATCCTAAACTTGCCCCTGCTTGACATTACTAAATTGTCCATTTTCTCTATTATTGTTGCAGGGTATGGGGAGATCTATCCAGTTACCCTGCCTGGTAAGGTGGTGTGTGTCTTGTATGCCATGGTGGGCATCCCTCTCATGCTTCTGGTCATTCTTGATGTGGGAGACTTCCTTGCTATGCTTATGTCCAGAGCATATGTCCGCATTCACACCCTCTACAAAATCCTCCAATCCCACACCTGGTCACCGTGGAAGGCTCATAAGAGGGCAGCGGAGTCGAGCCACTGGGCCCTGGAGGATGGTACCTTTGTTTTCAGCCATGAGGTTGTGATCCGTGAACCCCTTGACATCCGACAGGTGCTACACAGCCAGGTGGATGTACGGCACAAGTCCATCCAGCTCCAAAACAACAAAGAGATCTTTGAGAAGATTCTCGCCAGGGAGAATTTACTTAGAAAGGGTCCATTGCTCAGGACCCTCTCCTGCCCGGAGCTAGACCGGCTGCCACCACCACCCAAAGGATATGCCATATGGGACTTCACAGGGTTAGGCGATGGAATGGAAATGCTAGATGTACCCTTTGTGCTGATTCTTTTCATTGTATTCGCCTACATTTTCTTTGTTGGTTTGATTCTGCCGCTGTGGGAAACTGAATTCAAGGGCTTTGACCCCTACTACTTCTGCTTCATCACGCTCACTACCATAGGTTTTGGCGACATTGTACCCAATCACCCCAAGTACTTCATGCTTACCTCACTCTTCATCATTGTTGGCATGGCCATCATGTCCATGGCTTTTAAGCTGGGCCAAACACGAATTGTAAGCTGCTACCGCCAGTGCATCAAGTTCATCAGCAGGGGAAATGTGGAGACTTTAGAAAATGAAGAGAATGACTAAGTCACCAAGAGAATTGACTCATGTCCAAGAGATGAACAAGCTCATAGTCCTGGCTTTGAAACAGGCCCAAAATGGGAGTCTGTGGGAACTTGTCCAGTGTATTCTTTGTGCTGGTTTTTCCATTATAAGCATGAGCAAAATAAAAAATGTGCATGTGCCAAACGCTTTTGCCCAGTGAAGGAGGGTGATATTCAAAATGATTCCTATCTAGAGAACTTCAAATTCTGCATATCTAAATACAGTATATAGCCAACGAATGACTGTTAGTTGTGCTCCAGTAATTGTACTGCTTACAATAATACAGAGGATGGACAAAATAGTGTTGCATTTGCTTATAACTCAGAATTCTGGATTTCTTACTCCTTTCTTAAAAAAAATCAAATGAAATGCCTTTCAAGTTCATTCTTGTTTGTTCTTTTAAACTTCAATTTATAAAATAATGTCAAATTAATATGGCTACCCATACAGTCAGCAAATATTACATTTTATAGACTGTAATATTAGCCCTAAAGTTAGGGCTAGGGTCAGGGTCTTGACTGTATACTGTTAAGGTGCTTACTTAAGGTGACAATCTTTTCTACATTGGTAGCTCAAATGTACAGAGGTCGGCAATGATGCATTTCCTACTCTGACTATAAATGAACAAAATCACAATTATAAAAAACTTTTCAACTTAGTGGCCATTAGTAGGATTGCCCAATAATAGTGACATTACGTTTGATTCTGGAGCTTTGAAGAGTGTGTGGAGTGGGAAGGGTGGTTTCTGTTGATGTACTGTGTTGTAGATTGTTTTGCTTGTTGAATATGGCATCTTCGGTTTTGCCAATTTTGGGTGTACAACAGCATTGGTTCTGGGTGCACTTTGACGCTGGCTGGCACTTTGAAGGTTTAAGTGGGAAAACCCTCGAAACCCAGGGCCTTATTTATCAAAGCATGTTTAGAACAAAGGCTAGGAAGTGTCTATACTTTACTGAATAAGCAATGATTAAGTCTCACCTATTTTATCTTCTTGTGCACGTACAGGCTCATTTACATAAAGACCCAATACAGAATGCCATATATTGTTAACTAACTCCCATTGAAAGTTCTAGTAGTTTTAATTTAGAGTCATGTGTTATATCACACATGAAAGATAAAGACAAAAAAATATCGCGCACAGGGAGGTTAAGATACTGTGGCATTCCAAGAGCAAGCTTGTGGGAAAGCTTCCCAGCATCCACCAGAGCAAATGGATTTATGGCCAAAAGTCAAATTTTTGTACGTTTCAGGTTATTAGTGGTGTTATTAAATTTTACATTACTACAAGCAAATGTAGTTAGACAGCAAGTGACGTGGTGTAAACAATTTAATGTCAAGATCTCACTACTTGGTGGTAATGATGATGTGTCTCTTGTTACCCAATAAATATTCTCAAACGTTGAACTTTCTCTCCATTAACATCTCAGTTCAATGCAATTTATAGATTTCCAATTTGTTTTGATTTGCCTTTTTGTCGTTTTACTTTTTAAAAATGCATATCTTAACAATTTACTGTATTATTTGTAATTTAGGAATGCCTGCTGTTATACCTATGTACTACCAGGGTTTTGTTGGTCCTTAAGGTCAGTAGGGGTTCTAAATATATGAACATCCTCAAACACAACAAGAAATTAATGTGTAAAAATTAACCTTCGCATGGTTGATAAATGACGTACCCTCTGAGTTTGTAGTAGAGGAGGTTGGAGCAGAATTTATCAGTATTTTGTTGAGATGGGACAGCAGCTAAGTACGTATTTGTCTTATACTGTATTTCGCGTAGATTTCTCCCAACAAAGTATATGTATGTAACTTTTTATGAAAATATAAATGATTAAATTATATAAAAATATAATATTTATGTCACAAAGACATTAGACCACGGTCTAATTATGTTTTATTATTGTTACCCAATTAAAGTTTTGTACAGTGGTCCTGAGAGATCAACAAACTGCAACTTACTGTAGAAAAAACATTCAGATATACAGAACAAAAGCAAATTCAGAAAACATCTTCACCAATTTCACAGCACATGCTCAGGATTTCGAAAAAAATGCTGCAGTGAGAAAACAGAAATATTTTGCAAACACAATTCTCTGTCTTTCCAACAAAAATTTCATATTAAAAAGACTCAAAACCATTTATTAACTATTAACACACTACTTATAAATGCTAAACAGGGGTATTGCTGTTATATAATATAAAATGTATATTATTCTTGTGAGTGAAGGAAAGATTAACATTTCAGTCGTGGAATTTGTATAAGTGTAAAAATAAATCATCATGTAATGGACTTCATATAAGAACATTTACTCTTGCCTACTTGAACCTGTGTTAACTTTTTTTTGGCTAGACTACAACAGTGGGGCCAGCCTTATAAACGGGAATGTCCATGACTGAGTGAGTGAGTGAGTGAGTGAGTGAGGAGTGAGTGAGTGAGTGAGTGAGTGAGTGACAAAGTTGCATCATTGGTTAGCCGGCTGAGTGTCGGAATTTCCCCATTGGCCGTTGCTCTTTCAAAATGAAGTTGCACAAACAGTTTCTGTTCCATCTTCAGAGGATCTTTTCAGACCCTTTTAGCAACTTTTCTCCGCAATAGCACCTAGGGACAAATTTAACAAATTTTCGGACAAAAGATTAGCTGCTTCCCGTAGAAGAGAGTTGCCAGTATTATCCCGCAGGGATACGTCTCTCAGCCTCTCATTAAATTGACTGCACGCCAGCCGACAGACATGAATGGGCTTCTAACTTTCTCTCTGACTGATCATTTTTGCAAGTAAATATAGCCGAATTCACAGCACAGCTGTTTCTTTAACTTAAGTGTGTGGTGATTTTGTTAGATGACATCGCGGTACTAAAATAAGGATTTTAGCAGAGCAGTAGCTTGGAAAAGGCTTGGAAGTGACTGCTGGTTAATATGTAATCTTAATGGGCCACGTTTCAGTAACTGTTTCATACTTTTTCTGTTGTTTGCTAGCAGAAACAGAAAAATGTGTAAATGAGAACAGATTTATCGGGAATTTGGCTGCATTTAAATACTGTATATGTCCACACACGAGAACAAGAGAGATGCAAAAAGATAAAGGGCGGTCCAGCCATTTACTCGGTTTTGACCGTCTAGTCTTGTTTTTTGGTCACTTGGGGGCAGTGGAAGCAAGCTGTAAACATAACAGTGACATAACAGTCAGGTAAGACTGATACATTACCTGGTGATGGTATACCCTATTCCTTTATAGCTCAGTGGAAAACAGCTGCCTACGGCAAAAATGAAACTATGAGAGCGATGAGAGTGAAACCAAACAGTGAAGCTGTAAAGGTGAAAGTACAACTTGAAGAAAAGTCTGTATATATACAGATTGAAATTATCACTTCAACAACACCAGAGAGGCTGGGATGAACTCAGATTCAGTTCTCATTATTTTATTATTGTGTGAATAACTAATAAGCAACTAATTAGACAAATAGTAAAATTAAAGCTGAGTGACTGGCAACGGGCAGGGATCAGCCAGAGGCAGACTTGAAAAAACAAGAAAAAGGGCAGTGGGATCTAGCTTGCCTTGTCAAGCCTACAAACTCCAGTGAGATTTAAAAGGTTACAGTGAAGAGAATGGGGAATAGAACTGCTTTTTGTGAGTTGCCACAGTCACTGGGACACACAAAGCTAATTTTGTTTTTCACTGTACACATGATCACATAGATATTTGTTGTCATAGGGTGTTAATACAGGGGATTTTCCCAAAAAATGCATATTATGTGTAAAAAAAAACTACTTTAACTGCTCAAAACTAGCATGTAAGTGTTGGCTTGGATTTTAAAGCTTTGTTCAGCCACATTCGCTTGCCCTTCCAAAACCATGACGGAATAGAAAAGAGTCTAATTTCTGTTATGTATCTAAAGGCATTCTTCCGTTGCATGTTTAAAATATGCTGGGCAACAGGGCTCGAGCAGAATTTGAGGGTGTAGTTACCCTTTAAGCTCACTTTGGATGTTACTTATGTTAGTGAAGCTAAGTTAAACAGAAACTTTTCAAGTCATAGAAACTCAAACCGGTTACATAACAAACATAAGGTCACACAGGGTCCTGTCCTAAATGCAATGCGTCCATCCAGGTGAAGTGTAGAGACCCCACCCTCCAAACCCCCTACTCTAAATAAAAAATTCTTTGGATCCATTCAAATCAGGAGGGTGCTATATTTTTCATTCAAAAGGGCAAATTTCACTGAAAGGCAACACGTTTGCAGCCATGTTTGTTCAGTTTAGAAAAAAAAAATACAGACAATTCAAAACAAAAAAGTAGTCTGTTCACTTGGTTACCATGACTTTCAAATAACACAATTCAAATAACCCCTTGGGAAAATGCTGTTCTCCTACATATTTATGAATCTAGACCTACACAAATACTGTGTTTATCATGTTTAAGAAATTACAAGAATGCGTAACGAAACTCACTCACTCATATTGGTGTTATCTCTTCCAATCTTTCTGTGTCACTGCCTGAGCATTACAGGCAACTTCACATATTTACTATAAAAAAAATCCTTAGGGTAATACTTTACAATACAATACACAAAAATGTGAGTTGTTACTAAGTAAGAAACAAATCATGAATGACCTGATAATTAATGAATTGTTAATGAGTAGTTCCTGAATAACTATGAATCAAGGACTGCATACTAGATAATAATGGGTTACTTGAGAACAGACTGGCCATACTATAATAATGAATCATTAGGTAATGAATAATTCATAAGTATGTGTGAATTGGCATAATGGCAACTGTCTTCATAAGTCGTTCCTGATTAACTATGAATCAGCTGGTATGCTTGTATGTCAAATGCATTAAGTGCATAATTAATTAACTTGCAAAGTCACTTTTAAAAATGTCAACTGTTAAACTTCCATTATGTTTCACTTTTGTAGCTGCTGTCAGTGGTGATTTTTACCATAGTCACTGTCTTAATATCTAGTACTTTAGTTGCAAAAACTACAAAATTCTGTAAATTGAGAAAAAAATTAAAGATGGTTAGTGAAAATAATAGTAAATGGTTAAAAGGTTACAGTACTGTGCAACTGAAGAAAGAACATGAGTGCCTTCACAAGAGCTGAATTTACTTCCTGGATTTATGAATCTTATTTCTGTCTTTAATATACCTGCATTTCACAACAGTGCCAGAGGATCATAATTTATGAACCACACTATCAACAAAGTGTTTGGACTCCTGACCTGCTAAGATTCCAGCTGCACTTTGTGTCAAGCACCGTATCAGTGAACAAAGTGAACAGAAAAAGGCAAATTATAAGTACTATTAATGAGACATAATTGAGATGAAAGTCCGGTCTTTCGTTTCAATCACCTTAGAGCCTGTTTACAAATTATTTGTGCTTATCAGTGCGTTGGTCATTTACTTTATAAAATTTTCTTTTTCTCAACATACTGAAAATGTCTGTTTTTTCCTAGTTAGGTTACAGTTAGTTAGAGCTGTTTCCCCTGCTACCAGTCTTTATGTTGAGCAAAGATAAAACTGGCTCTAGCTTCATACTGAATGAACAGGTATGAGTGGTATCATTGTCTAACTCTCATAAACTGAATAAGTGTATTTCCCAAAACTATTAAACTATTCTTCTAATACTGCATATACAGGGCCTTGACATCTTTCCTCAAATTTATATCAAAAAAATAAAATCAAAGATACCTCAGTAAAGTTTGAGTTTCATTTTCTTTGTATTCCCCTCCGTGAAATGTAAATGGACTGCACATATATAGCGCTTTAATTGTCTTATCAACCACTCAAACGTTTTTACACTACTGCCACATTCACCCATTCATACGGTGCTTTTCTATACATAATGCGCTCTACCACCTGAGCCACAGCCGCCCCATGTGTCACAATGAGAAAAAAAGGAGCCTAATAGAAGTCTACCACAAAACTGCCTATCTCAGATTTACTTTTATTGCTGCATATGTTACATAAAAGCGTGATCCATCTCCTGCTTATTGATTCAACTGCAAAACCTTGGCTGGTGTTTTCACTGGTCTCAGTGGGAGTTGGTCCTAAATCCACTATACTCTCCCACTTCACTTTACTTTCCTCTGTGTCTGTGTACTTGTATTACTGTACTTATTGTATCGTGTCTACCTGCCCAGGGAATGCAGATGGAAATAAGCGATTGGCTAAATCTGGTACAATGCATGTCTTCTCTTTGCATGAGATTATTGTATTTGTACATGGTCCCTGAAAAATAAATGTAATAGAATAAACTAAACCTACTAGTCCAACTAGGTATTTTTAAGCATTTGAGTACTTTTAGCCCCTCTTTTTTTCATCCATGTTGAGAGTTACCATGAGGGGAAGCCAGAGGGTCTTGGAAGATGACAAGAAGCAGACCCAAGTCTCGAAAAAAAATTTTTTTTTTCCTTTTTTTAAACTATGTTAACATAGTGGCATTAAAAAAACCACACCAACTGATGGTTTATTTAGCTTTACTGAGGAATACACAACACTGAATCTTCAGACTGAACTGATTATACTGAATCACCATTGTCATTGACCACATCAGTAGCTTTTAGTAGTGGAGCAGTAGAGCTCCACGCTGGTGACTGAGAGCACTGTTGTAAGCCCAGTAATAATATACAGAATGTTACTTCCTCATTTAAAAGCTTATCAAAAGACTGCAAAACCACAGAAAAGATGACATGATAACTCACAAATAGTCACAAATAGTTGTTAACCTCATAAACAATGCAACTATAATCAGCGAGCACTTTATTAGGAACATCTGTACACCTGCTTATTCACACAATTATAAAATCCTGCAGATACAGGTCAGAAGCTTCAGTTAATGTTCACATCAAACACTAGAATGGGGGAAAAAATGTGATCTCAGTGACTTTGAATGTGACTTGATTGTTGGTTCCAGGTGGGCTGGTATGAGTATTTCTGAAACTGCTGATCTCCTGGAATTTTCAACCACCACAGTCTCTGGAGTTTTACTCAGAATGGAGCCAAAAAGAAAAAAACATCCAGCAACAGATCTGTGGACGAAAACACCTTGTTGATGACTGGAGCTGACAGAAAGGCTATGGTAACTCTCATCGAACCTTGAGGCACCACATGCCAAACCTTTAGGTGGATGGGCTACAACAGCAGAAGACCATGTCTGGTTCCCCTCCTGTCAGCCATTAACAGAAATCTTAGGTTGCAGTGGGCACAGGCTCACCAAGACTGGACAGCTGAAGACTGGAAATATGTAGCCTGGTCTGATGAATCTGGATTTCTGCTGAGGCACACAGATGATAGGGTAGGGACAGTAGGGTCAGAATTTGGTGTCAACGGCGTGAATCCATGGACCCAACCTGCCTTGTGTCAACAGTCCAGGTTGCTGTTGGTGGTGTAATGGTATAGTGAATCTTTCCTCGGCTAACCTTGGGTCCCTTAACTGGGCTGAAATGAACAAAATGTTTCACATCACCAAAGTGATTCATAATTTCCACCTCTGCAACTGACAAAGAACAATATCTTAAATAGGCCTGTCAATCTTCTGAACAATCAGCCTGTGAAAAACACTATTTCTCTCATGGTTGCCTAAGTCTTACTCCCCTAAAATAGGTAAGTGACAAACTGTTACTTGCATCAGTAAACATCATCTGTACAAACAAGACTTCAACATTCCTGACCACATTGCCAAGAAAATTATAATCATTATAAATCAAAAAATGCTAATCAACATAACATATTCAACCCAATCATAATATCCCCATACTTGCTTTAACCCATGGCATCACTGATGAGATCGGCAAGAGGATAAACAATAAATAAACAATAAACAATACCAGATACAGGTGCTTAGTGCAAACACATAGTAAACAAAAATTCAACCCAGTTGTCAACAGCAATGTCACTAAATTTTTTCTTCATGCACAAAACATTTCCTTTTTACATATAAAAGTTTCCTTTTATGCCTATAGAAAAACATAGCTTGAATAGCGAAGGGTGGACTACCTTGCCATTAAGACAATGCTGGAGATTATACTCCTATGTTATGGCAATGTCTGTGTATGTTAGATCAACTGGTTTTCACCTGGCTCTAGCTGGGTAATTCCATTACATACTTGCATTTCAACAGGTTGGTTGCTCTCTCCATCTTTATGACAATGTATGAGTCTTATTCAAATGGTGTCGAGAGTGGTGGGAAAAGTTGCACTGTGCTGTCTTTTTCTCTTCTCAATCTGTCTGCATTCAGTTAGGCAAACAGCAGCATCCTGACTGGTAGGTTGTAGCAAGCAGTTCACTAACAGTTCAGGAAGTTTAGTTCTAATCGATTAAATAGTAGCTATGATAGACTGTGGCCAGTAACACATTGAGCAGTGCTGCAGCAGGCCATAAGAAAGACATCAAGCTCAGTGTGCCAGTCTTTACCTTCAGAGTGAGCTGCACATATGGCCTTACAAAGTGTCCTATTCTATATTTTAACTTCACCGTGGTCTGACACAACGGTATGCAAAGCTATTTTCCTTATGTTTGGAAGGTTGGTATATTTTGAATTCATTTGCAAGAAACAGAATGTTGTTGTCTGTCAAAATGTACTCTAGAATCCCATTAGTTACAAACGAGTGTCTCAGACATTTAATTATGTTTGCTGAAGTGGGGTTCTTGGGGCTAGCAGCAGCGACCCATTAATAATCAGTCAGCACCAGTAGATGGTTTCCTGATGGGAATGGTCCACATCTGTCAAGAGCAAGTGTCTGCCATAGCTTAGCTGGAAGCTCTGTCCTTGCAGTTCGGGCAACCTGTGAAGGAGAGCTGTTGAGCTGAAAACCATGACATAATTTAACTCCTCCACTTCACGATCAATTCCACGCCACCATACATTTGTCCTCAGTCTCCTCAGATATAATCATATCCATGCAGGGGCATCGCAGTGGGGGGAATAGGAGAACTAAGTTTGCCAACAGGGGGCAAGGCCCTCACAAAGCCTGAAAATTAAAACATTGTGTTTATTTGTAATTTCAAAGTTAGACATTATCAGCACGTTGGCTGAATAAATAGTTTGATGGACTGTGTCTATGAAAGGTTTAGTCCACTCCTGCAGTCTGGTGGACAGAAGTTCTCTTTCTCCAAACGCAGTAAATG
This sequence comes from Xiphias gladius, assembly GCF_016859285.1. Taxonomy (NCBI): domain Eukaryota; kingdom Metazoa; phylum Chordata; class Actinopteri; order Istiophoriformes; family Xiphiidae; genus Xiphias; species Xiphias gladius. Next base: position 27,286,889 of record NC_053410.1, read on the forward strand.
TGCTGATACTGATGAACAGGTTTTCAGATGAACGTTGAAGCAATAAAAGTAGGCTACAAAAGAGAAAAGAAAGTAAACTATCATTAGGAAAGCAGCTGAGACATACACAAGTTTTTGTGAACACAGCCTGGTAGCAGTGTTCCAGACTAGTTTTGTATGTATATTTGTATGTATCATGGTTAGATCATATATGTTATAATAGGTAGCTTGCTGATAAATGAAGCAGTGTTGTGCTGAGTTTGAGAAACCACAAAGACTGAATCAGCTGCAGGTCCATCATCACCATCATCTCATGTTACTGAGGATGTCTGACATGGTGAGCTCATAAAAGTGTTACTAAAAGTCATTCCAAACAGTCAATTTCAGCATTTTACACTAAGAGAAGATTTGCAACACTATCATAGAGTAACAGAGACTAGTTATAGGTATTGTACAATATTATCTAAATTGTTATCATTTTAAGATGCTTGTAATACATAATATTTCTAAACTAATAGCTTTTGAAACATGATTATTTTCCTCTAGTGTTTTGATGGGTTTTACTAATGGAAATAAACCTTCAGCAGCATAACTCAGACTGAGTTATTTAATATTACTATCCATATCCATCCATCAGTTTGAAAGTGATAGCCGGGTTCAGTTTTAATACTCACTCTACCTATTTAGTATATCTATGGACTGTATCTTTAGGTCTAAGTTTTATTTTGCTATTTCTATGTTGAAACAACCTGGATTGCACTAGTTTGGAACTCTACAAATAAAACATGATTCCCGTGAGATCTAATTTGATTTTTTTTTATATCCTTTCCCAGTGTAGGACCCAGAGTAAGATGGTCTTCCCTCGTTTGTCTTATGTCTTGCAAACCACCTATTGCACCCATGATTCTGATCAACACCCACTGCTTCAATTATTATGGTTATCATCTATTATTATATTTAGTTTTATTAGTACTATTATTCACCCTATTATTATAATTATTAGTTTTATTATTAGTCTCATTATTGTTATACATCTTTATGTTATACGACTACTGTGCTATGTTCTCTTTCCTCAACACCCCAAATATTAATATACATCACCATAAATATGCTGTCAGTGGTAGAATGATATATGAATGACAGCTGATATATGTTAGTCCCTCAGTTGCAGAAATATTGGCGCTGTCTGTTACATAATGCAATTAATAAAGGCTAATTAATACATTTAGACTCAGAAGTTCTTCTCCTCTGCATATTTGAAAAGACCCTTTTATGTTTTAAAAGTTCCAGTTCCCGCTCTCTTATCTGTCTCTTATCTTTAAATAATCAATGAAGGCATCCCACAGTGCCAGGTGTGTGTAAAGTATGCCGAATTTTGGAGAGGTGTGAGTCCTCTGCCATCCAGCTGGTTTGAAACACAAGTGAGCATAATCCACTGAAACCATGAACCTGAACCCATGCAGGACTCTGCTCAAGACATTTTAAAAATTTTAAACTGTTTTCACTAACATGTTTTTTTTTTTATGTTTTAGAGTTTTGCTTCTGATTATGACAAAAATGTCTGCACATATTGAAGCTCAGGGCTGTTTGAGCTGAGGACAGCCATTTTACTCCAGATAATTTTGCTGTTAAACTTAACATCCCTGAGATCTCTAATGTGATGCTTAGAAAAACACCCTCTGATGCATTATTAGGACAATACTGTTCTGCAGGAAGTAGTACTGTATATTGCTATCAGGTGAGAAAAAGGCAATTAACAGAGGATGACAGACTGGTTGGTCAGAGGTTCATCCTACAGCAAGTCCAGTGTTTACCCAGCCCAGAGTCAAGGAGCTCTTGAAAGGTTTCACCAAACCTTGAACTCTCATGCGTGCATATTGTACTGAGTTGTCCCATGACTGGGAAGAAGTGACCCAATAAAGCTCTCAGTCCAAATGAACTTGTCGTCAGTTGTACAGTACGGGGCCCTTTGTCCTCTCTACGAAGTGACAGGCCAGCTGAGAAACCTCCAACCACCCGAATAGACTATGTAACTAGTTTCAGGCAGCGGTTGTATCAAGTGTGAAGGAAAAGTTGGTTTATCATTTATTCACTTTTGGTGATGCTCCTATAGAAGTCTCAAGGTTTCTCCCAGGGGCCCTAGACAGATGTTTTTTTATGAGTCCAGGGGGCCTATATATGGAGCAGCCTGTCGCCTTACCATGAATTGAAATAAACCAAGCTATGCCTGTCTGAGGTTCAATCTATTGCCAGTGCATGGGTAGTGCGTCAACATTATATATGTTTCTATCTTATTGGATTATGTGTTTGGGTTGAAGTAAAGATAACCAATTCGGACTAAGTTCTCTGTCTCAAGAAACACTATAAAAGATGATTTTAAGACTTTCTATTGAGAGAGACTCTCCTTTGACTTATTGTGATAAGGTTTGTTTGTCTCCTATATTGTAACTTACAATATATTTCACTTTAACCATACCAGTGTTTTGGTTTTTTTGTGTTTAATTTTGTCCTTTGTAGAAAATCTTCCACACAATTTTGGAGGTCTCACCGAGATCAATATCCTGTGGCTGTCCTCTGGAAGGACATCATTCCCTGGCCAGGACATTGATTGCGAATCCTCAAACCTCACAAGGGGTTTTTTTCAGAGATGCTCAGTGTTCTCCTTCCAGTAAGTGGAGCACAGTAAGTGATCGCATTTCTGAAGTTTATGGATTTAGGTTTAAAACATGCACTTATTGTGGTTGAAGTTGTATTGTTTGTTGTTTCCAAGCTTGGGACAGGGAATTCACTGGGGGGACTCGCCTGAAAAAGGGAGAGAAACATGGGATTTTCTGGCCTTAAAGTGCACCGAAAATAGGGGGAGGTGGTCTCTCGCCTATATGGGTCCATTCGGTGAAGCTGTTAAAGCGCGCATGAAATAGGGTGAAAGGGATTCCCGCCTAGAGATACGTATCCATTGGTTGCCAGGGCAGATTTCCACTAAAGAATTTCAGGGCTGGAAAAACTGGCAAGTACTAGATGTTGTGTTTACCATCGATGCTTGAGAAATTTTTGACCTGGTCAGTATCTGTGTTTGTGGTCTGCATGTGTGTGTGAGGCCTCCAGCCGCTCCTTTTTGTCTCTGTTCTTTGTATGTGTCACCCTTATGTGTGCATGTGACAGAGAAAGAGGAGAGAGACAGAAGACAGCAGCTGTCCAGCTTTAAGTTACTGTGTGTCTCTGTGTGTGTGCCTGTGCGTGCTGAGAGATAGATGATTGTTCTATATTGTTCTATAGTTATTCTATATAACTGGTCTTCGACACAGTTTTTATTGCTAAGGATAAGGGGGTGTCTCTTGGTAAGAGAGGTGAGACGCTTCACAATTAGAAAAATAGCATTACAGTGCTTTGTGTGGTTGCCTTGGTTAACTGCATTGGATTTGATACCTTTTTTGACCCCTTTTTTTCCCTTTGGCCATGTCTGTGGTGTTGAAATTAACTCCTCATATAAAAGTTTTATTCCGGTTTAATGATCCTTTGCTTTTCACCATTTTTGAGGGAAAAACTAAATACAATAACTTTATACTGTTTTAGATTTATTACATGACTACATTTCAATGTTGTGTTTGTCATTTTCACTTTAGAATCTTATTCTTGGCCTTCCACTTTCCTTGTTTCCTTTTCTCCCTTTTCTTTTTATTGGAAATAGAATAATCAGACCATTTATGGTTTAGGATTATTAAATAATGATAATAATAGTTATAAATACGGCCTGGCTGTGGCTCAGGAGGTAGAGGGCATTGTCCACTATCCAGAAAGTCAGTGGTTCAATCCCTGCCTTCTCCAGTCTGCATGCTGAAGTGTCCTTGGGAAAGATACTGAACCCCAAATTGCCTCTGATGTATTGTGTGTGTGTGTGTGAGTGTATAAAAAAGCACTGTTTGTATAGAAAAAGCATTGTGTGAATGGGTGAATGTGGCAGTCGTGTAAAGTGCTTTGAGTGGTCAATAAGACCAGAAACACACTATATAAATGCAGTCCATTTACCATTTATACCTTTTTCTAACATGATCACCATGGGTGCCAAAAACCCCCATCAGAACAACCTTCGGGGACCAGGTAAAAGTTATGTATGATAAATATGGCTCTACTGCCATACAGTTCTTGCCAAAATGGCATAAAACATTAGGATTTCCTCAGTGTGGGAGTTTTCAGCATGCCTCTCTTAGAACTTTGAGGAAAAAAGTTGGCAAAGAGATTTGAGGGTAAAATTAAAAAGGTTAAAGCATGTGCTTGTAAAAAAGTTAATGTTGAGTGAACAAAATGGCTTGAAAGTTTGAAATTGTGGGAGAGAGAAGCAGATAATAGAGGGAGGACTGAGAAAGTGAGTAAAAGTTTGAAAGTATTAGTTTCTTTGTGTTTGGATGAAGCATCAGATTATTCCTAGAGCCCTTGTTGAAGCTGTCAAAGGCTCAAGTTATCACACTACACCATTTTGTGTTCATGTATAGGAATTTGAACCAAGATGGCCACGAGATGATTCTTTTGAAAACTTCTTTATGACATTATTGCATAAATTTATAGATCCTCCTAATCTCACAGGGCCTCCTGACTAGGGATTAGGTAGAGTATAGTATATGGTAGAGTTTCTTGGGGTCTGGGATGCCATTGGTCGAAAGGTCAGTCAAACAGGTCAGATGACATTAAGCCGCCTTAAAACAGTTCTAGTGTTCATAAAGTTGATGAAATTGACTGCCCTGTAAGTAAACACCCCCCACAGCAGGGAGATCAAGCTCCCCCTGGTGGGCAACAACGTCTACAACAGCGCTCAACAGAGAATACACTCCACCCAAAGTGGAACTGCAGCGGAAGACAGCAAAGGAGCTACTGCAATGCCACCTGCTGGCCATAAACCTCCACCTTATACTGGATTGTTAGACCAAGCCTTAAAGATATCTATGCAAATACCTCAAGAGGCCATGAAGCCCAATAACTATGCAGAAAGGAGTGCAATTTAACTCAACTGGCCTACTATGCTCCACCTGCCAGAGACAGATGCAGAGACAGAGGCAGAGTTAGAGACCATGGATGAGGTACAGGTAAGAGCTTCCCCTATGACAACAGAGAGGAAGCTGATGTTTCCTGGAGATGCCATCAAGTGGGCCGCATTGCTAGAAACTGCATAGCTACGATATCAGAGGTGTCTGATGATGAATGAGGAATGTTGCACCCATCATCTGGCAATATGTTCGTGAACAGACCATTTGGAGACAGGGATAAACCATCAAAACTGTCATGACTACACAGGTCTCAACTCCTGATACCACTTGTCAGGAGGAGAGTGAAAAACCTCAAACAAGTGATTCGGAAGATACTGAACTGTTCTATCTTTCTCTCCACTATAAGTCTGAAGATCTCCCAATATTTAAGATCAAAGTTCATGGTACCACCTATGAAATGCTGGCTGACACAGGAGCCACCAAGTTGACACTGAGGTCAAGAACAAAGCTTTTCAGATGTCTCAAAAAACAAAGACTTGCATCGGGGTTTCAGGAACACCTTTAAAGTGTGAAATGAGTTAAACATGTCCAGTTGAAGACTTTGATGTTCCGCATACACATCAGTCATTAGCCATTGTCATAGACTGTCCAGTGAATTTGGCAGGTAGAGATTTGTTGTGTGCTTTGGGCTTGACTATAGTCTCCTGCTTCCACTCTTGATTATTACGACATCTTGAGTTTGCCACATGTCACTTTGGATAGAAGCAATGTCTTGACTCCAGCCACTCTTCTTCCGGGATCTTTCTATCCCCCCGGTTTCCTAATCCTGATCTGTTTTTTTATGTGGATGGATCAGCTCAAAGAGTAGAAGGAGTTGGAGCTGTTGGCTATGCTACTGTCACTCATAATGACGTGGTGGAATCTGCAAGACTCCCAACTCATCTTTTTGCTCAGGCGGCTGAACTATTTGCTCTAACAAGGGCATGTATTCTTGCAGCTGGAAAATCTGTCGATATCTACATTGACAGTAGGTCTGCTTTTTGGGTTGTACATGACTTTGGGACACTATGGAATAATAGAGGCTTCTTTACATCTCAAGAACCATCCATTCAACATCATCAGCTTGTCAACATCAGGGGGGAGGAAAGAGAACATAGCACAGCACAGGAACAACATAAAAATTATAATGAGACTAATAATAAACTAACAATTATAATAATAGGGTGAATAATGATACTAATAAGACAGAACTAACTAACACACTAATAATAGTAATGATAATCATAATAATTTAAGCAGAGGGTGTTGAGCAGGATCATGGGGGCAGTAGGTGGTTTGCAGTCACAGATCCAGACTCTCTAGCACCAGGGGCAGAAATACCTGCAGAAAGCGACAGGAGGAGATAGGAGAGAGATGAGAAAGAAAAAATCTACGTGAAGGAGAAGAAGTCAAGTTATTAACAAGCACTGATGCAATATGAATGCCTGCAGATGGAGAGGAAGAGGAGGAGAGAGGAGCTTGGTGCATCATGGGAGGTCACCCAGCAGTCTAGGCCTATAGCAGCATAACTAGGGGATGGTTCAAGACAAGCCTGAGCCAGCCCTAACTATAAGCTTGATCAAAAAGGAAGGTTTTAAACCTACTCTTAAATGTGGAGAGGGTGTCTGCCTCCCTGACCAAAACTGGCACATGGTTCCACAGTAGAGGAGCCTGATAACTGAAGGCTCTGTCTCCTATTCTACTTTTGGAGACTCTAGGAACCACAAGCAAGCCAGTGTTCTACTGGGGTAATAGGGTACTATGAGCTCTTTCAGATATGATGGTGCCTGACCATTAAGGGCTTTGTAGGTGAGGAGGAAGATTTTAAATTCTATTCTGAATTTTACAGGGAGCCAATGCAGAGAAGGTAACACAGGAAAAATTTGATCTCTTTTCCTACTTCCTATCAGTACTCATGATGCAGCATTCTGAATCAGCTGGAGAGTATTTAAAGATTTGTTGGGACAGCCTGATAATAAGGAATTAGAGGTAACAAAAGCATGGACTAGTTTTTCTGCATCTTTTTGAGAAAGGGAGTACCTGATTTTTGCAATGTTACGTAGGTTAAAAAAAAAAGGCAGTCCTCGAAGTTTGTTTTAGGTGAGAGTTAAAGGACATATCCTGATCAAAGATAACTCAGAGATTCCTAACAGTGGTGCTGGAGGCCGGGGCAATGCCATGTAGAATAACTTTATCATAAGATAATGTGTTTCTGAGGTGTTGGGGGCCAAGCAGAATAACTAGTTTTGTCTGAGTTTAACAGCAGAAAGTTCCTGGTCATCCAGGTCTTTATGTCCTTAAGGCAAGCTGGAAGTTTAGCTAACTGATTGGTTTCATCGGGCTTCATTAACAAGTACAATTTGGTATCATCAGCATAGCAATGGAAGTTTATGGCTTTTTTCCTAATAATATTGCCTAAAGGAAGCATATATAAGGTGAATAGAACTGGTGCAAGCACAGAACCTTGTGGAACTCCGTGACTAACTTTTGAGTATATGGATGATTTATCGTTAATGTGCACAAACTGAAATCGATCTGATAAAAGGACTTAAACCAGCTTAGAGCGGTTCCTTTAAAGCCACTTAAATGTTCCAGTCTCTGTAATAGGATATGATGGTCATTGGTATCAAATGCACCACTAAGATCTAACAAGACAAGTAAGTCCTTTGTGCGATGCAATTAGAAGATCATTTGTAACTTTCACCAGTGTTGTCTCTGTGCTATGATGCATTCTAAATTCTTACTGAAAATCATCAAATAAACTATTCTCATGTACTATTCTCAAGTCACACAACTGGTTGGCAACAGCTTTCTCAACGATCTTAGAAAGAAAGGGAAGGTTAGATCTGGGTCTATAGTTGGCCAGAACATCTGGATCAATATTAAGCTTTTTAAGAAGTTTAATTACAGCTGTTTTAAAGGACTGCGGTACATAGCCTTTTAATAAAGACATATTGTATACATCTATTAAAGAAGTGCTTACTAAGGGTAAGACTAAGGGAGATGGTGAATTTTCTCTCTAATAGTAAGAATTTTAGAATTTTATCATTAAAGAAGCTCCTGAAATCGTCACTACTGAAAGCTATAGGAATACATGGATCAATGGAGCTAGAACTCTCTATAACAATCCGAGGGTTGTTTTTATTTTCCTCTATTAAAGATGAGTAATACACTGCTCTGGCATTACAGAGGGCCTTCCTATATGTTTTAAGACTATCATGCTGGGCTAAGCAGCATTCTTCCATTTTGGTAGAACAACATATCCTTTCAAGTCTTCAAGTCATAGTTTGCTTTAATATACAGGTTCGAGAGTTAAACCATGGAGCTAATCTCTGTTGTTTTATTATCTTCTTTTTTAGTGGGGCAATAGAGGTGAGTGTCATTCTCATTGAGCCTACAGCACTATCAACAAGATGGTCAATTTTGGAGGGACTAAAGTTAGCATAGGAGTCCTCTGTTATATTGTAACATGACAATGAATTAAGTGCTGATGGAATCAGTTCCTTAAATTTAGCTACAGCAGTATCAGATAGACATCTACAAAAACACATTTTTGCCTAATAGTGTGTAGTCCGGTAACAGGAATTCAAAAGTTAATAAATAATTGTCTGATAAAAAGAGGATTCTGTGGAAAGACTATTAAATGTTCAGTTTCGATGCCATAAGTCACAATAAGGTTGAGGGTGTGGTTAAAACATTGAGTGGGTTTATTTACACTTGTGAAGCCAATAGAGTCTAATAATGCGATAAAGGTAGTTCTACGGCTCATAATCAACATCCACATGAATATTGAAATCACCTTCTATAACTACTTTATCTGTACCAAGGACTAAAGTGGATAAAAACTCTATAACAAATAGAATAGGCTTTATGGTTTCCCATGATGGATGTGTAAGACTAAGAACCAGGCTTTCGAATGAGTTATAATTGAGTTTAGGTTTAGGGTTGATTATTAGCCTTGAGTTGAAAATGGCAGCAACTCCACCTCCTCGGCTGGTGCCTCGAGGAATGTGAGTATTAATATGACTGGGGGAGTGGATTCATTTAGGCTAATATATTCGTCATGACACAGCCAGGATTCAGTAAGACTAAATAAATCAATATAATGATCTGATACGAGATAATTTACTAATACAGCTTTAGATGACAGGGATCTAATGTTTAAGAGTCCACATTTAATTCTCCTGTTTTGTTGTACTTCTGCAGTGGTGGTCTTAATTTTTATTAGATTTCTGTGTACAACTCGTCTTCTGTTTATTTTTGATTTAATTAATTCAGGTAGTCGGGGGCAGACACAGTCTCTATGGGGGTTTTGGGTGGGTGACTGCTGTAATGGAAGCACAGAGAAGTGTGTAAAACAGCAACTCTGCATCCTGGTCTCAACTCTGGGTTGTCATGGTTTTGGTCTACTAATAAACTCAGTCAGATTTCTAGATATGTGAGCTGCTCCATCCAAAGTGGGATGTACGCCGTCTCTCCTAACCAGACCAGGGCTTCCCCAAAAAGTCCGCCAGTTATCTACAAAGTCCACGTCGTTTGCTGGACACCACCTCGACAGCCAGCGATTGAATGATGACATGCGGCTATACATGTCATCACTGGTCAGATTAGGCCGGGGCCAAGAGAAAACTACAGAGTCCGACATTGTCTTTGCATATGTACACACTGACTCAACATTAATAGAGGATATAAATACTGCTTAATTGTTGTAGATATGTTCTCTAAGTGGATAGAGGCTTTCCAGTGTAGACAGGCAAATTCAAAATCAACAGTTAAACATGTGCTGCAGGAAATTCTTCCAAGTTGGAGAATTCCAGAATAATCGTCATCTAATAATGGGTCCCATTTTGTCAATAATACTATCTAATTTTTGGCAGAAAAATTGGGCATTGATTTGAAGAAGCATTGTGCTTAACATCCTCAGAGTGGGGATGCTGTTGAAAGAGCGATGGCGGGATAAAAAATAAGCTAACAAAAATGATGGAAGAGACACGTTTAGATTGGGTCTCCCGTCTCCCTCTTGTATTAATGTATATGAGGGGAAGATATCATTCTACTACAGGTCTGTCTCCACATGAAGGTTTGACAAGCAGAGTTATGCCAATCGCTCAGAACCTGTACAGGGGAACGCCTGCTGAACAGATTCTTGTAGATGAGGCCATAGTGGCCTACTGTAGGCAGTGAACCCGTATTGTGAGTTCTATCTCTGCACAGGTGAAAGAAGCCCTTCCATCGTCTCTGAGAGAGGGAGAAACAGCCCACCCTTTCCAGCCTGGAGATTGGAGAGGTCCATACCAGCTCATCCTCTCTACACAAACGGTAGTTAAAGTGAAGGAGAGGACAACTTGGATCCATGCATCACATATTAAAAAAAGGCACCAACACCGTAAGAAGGCAGTGGCCAAAATGGAGCCTCTCATCTTGGCCATGTTTGTTTCTCTCTTAACACCCATTGGAGGGTCATTAAACCTCCAATGTTACCCAGAAAGTAAATATGACTGATTTAGTGGAGCCAACGCAGACAGAAAACACTTCGCTAATAGAACCTTTTGGCAGAATCAAGAGTTTGCATTACTAGTGCCAATGCTAACTGAAGATGTGAAGGAACAAGAGGACGATGATTATTTACCTCCAATTGAGGTGGATCATGTATTACTTTGATTCTAGATGCCACAGATAATTTAACAGAATTTATTTCTGCTTTAAACCATTTCATATCTTTTTTGCAGGACAGATCCAGTCCTACTGACATTTTCCAATCATGGGGTGCAGGCATTTTACGGCTAATTCTGCCTTTTATTGGGACCATACTGTTGTTTTTCTTGATCATTTTGTGTTGTCTGAGTTGTACTAAAGCCATGGTATGTAAACTTGTTTACTCCTCATTAACCACTGTAGCAATTCAGCCTGATGTGCAAAGCAAATGCAGATGTGCCATGTAAACTTGATGAAACCTTACCTTGCGCGCTCTTGTGTGCCAGGTTCTGACCTTCCCTGTCTCCCTCGTGTCTCCAACTCCCCTGTCTGTGTCTGTGTGTGTGTGTGTGTGTGTGTGTGTGTGTGTGTGTGTGTGTGTGTGTGTGTGTGTGTGTGTGTGTGTGTGTGTGTGTGTGTGTGTTTGTGTGTGTGTGTTGGGCGAGGGTGTCCCTCTCATGGCTCCTGCTTCATCTCCACACCTGTCTTCAATCAGCTCATCAACCCAGCAATATAAGAACGCCAGCTCTTTGCCCACTAATCACCAGATTGTTCTAGCACTTCAGCCTGCACAGTCGCTCAGTCCTCACCTGCCTTCCCTCTGCCTCAGCCTGCCACCCATCTCCCCCATTGTAACCTTTGTACTTAATCCTACAATTAACCCACTTTTTCCTTACCATCTTGTTGTTTGTGTCCGTGTTTAGGGCCAGAAACAAATGAGCCCTAAAACACTCCATCTCATATACATCTGATTGAGCACAGCAGTGATGTGGGAGGGGCTGAGCCAGTCAGGCAACGCTTTTATTGTATATCTCCAGACAAATGTCAGCAGGTAGATGCAGAAATCCAATACGTCTTGGAAAATAACATTGCTGAACCATGCTATTCTAGCTGGGCTTCCCCTTGTCTGTTGGTGAAAAAGCTAGACAGTTTGTGAAGTCATTTTGGTAACCAAGCCAGACTCTTATCCACACTGGCATATTGAGGACTGGGCTATGCTAGACTGGCTTGCTAAGAGGTTACTAGAAGGTTCCTTAAACACCTAGGACTATTGAGATAGCTTCTTTAATTACACCCACTGGACTATATTCATATACCGTTATGCTGTTTTGGTTATGTAATCCTCTGGCCACTTTCCAGCACCTGATGAACAAAGTGGTGTCTGGTCTTGCTGGATATGCTGTGTATTTGGACGATCCTGTGATCTTCGGTGATACTCGGGAGAATCATCTTAATCACATACAGGCCCTGTTTGTTCATTTGGCCTGGGCTCATCTTACCATTAACCTGAGTGAGTTGCCAGGGCAAAAGCAATTAGCTTTGGTAAGATAGCTGGCCATGGTCAGGTACGCACAGTTAGCGCTTAGGTTTTCGCAGTTGACAAAAAATACCACACACACCAAAAAAGAGCGTTCCCACTTTCTGGGTATGGTAGGATAGTATCAAGGGTTTTGCAGCAATTTTGCAGAAAGTAGTTGCTCCACTCACTGCTCTACTCACTCCAAAGATTCAATTTGACTGGTCCCTTCAGTATCAGAGAGATTTTGAGTTTGTATTCAGTCACTGTTGTGTTCTGTTCCAGCAGCTCAACAGATGGTTCAGTCTTGTAAACTGTTTGTAGATGCTGGTAAAATGGGTGCTGGCACAATGCTCATGCAGGCCAGTGAAAATGGTTTCAACTCACATGAGCTGAAATATTCTATGGAAAAGGAAGCACTCATTTGGGCACTGAGGCACTTTGAAGTCTTTGTGGGCAGGGGAGCAAGTCCTTTAGTAGTATATAGAGATCATAATCCACAACCTTTCTCCACTCTTTCCAGAACCCAAATCAATAGCTTCTGCACTGGTGTCCTTTTGTGCAGCCATTTCATTTAGATATACAGCGAGTCATGTAAAAGTAGCTCGCAACATTATCGATGCCATTCCTGCTGAAATTTAACTTGTACTGTGTGTTCCTTGTGGTGGTTCTTGTTTTCATCCATTCTGGTTGTCTCCACTCTTAAAAATGCTTCCTAGGTACTTAAATATTATAAATGTACGCATATACGCATTTTCTATTGTATTGTTTTGTAAAGCACAATTCATCCAAATGTATTTTTATTATATGACTTTGTAGGCATGAAGCACGGGACTGAAGAAGAAATAAAAGCTGGGGCGGTGGACATTAGCAGCAGCAACCCTTCATACACCACCAAAGAATGAGACTCTGGTGGACTTGACCAGAATCTACAAGGCCCTCCCCCAGGCTCTGAAGAAGAAGGCATCCAAGGTAAAAAAAAAAAAAAAAAAAGTAGGACAAATATTGCTCCTACTCATTGTTGTTACAGTGCCATAAGTAAATATCCAATTTGTTTGTACCTTAGCAAGTTGTCTTTGGTTACCTTGCAAAGTCGCATATAAAAATGTTGATTGTCAGACTTACATTAAAGTGACACAGGCTACGAGTAAAATAATTCAAAATGACTCATTTGTGTAGGTGTTACTAATGGTAATTTTTACTGTAGTCACTGCTTGAATTGCTGGTAAATTAGTTGGAAAAACAAAAAAATGCAGGCCAAAAATCTTAAAAACCCCAAAGGCATACCATTTGTCAAACACAGGAAAATTGCATTACCAAGAATAGAGGCCATAGGGAAACCTTTACCTACGTTCACTGAATGAGAAATGGACCTTTCATTTGAGCTTGGGGGTGCTGAATGTCATCAGTGTGTTATTAAGATTCCACAGACAAGTGTTCAGCTTGTCTGTGACAAGCACAACACCCAACTTGGTGCTATCATGCGGCAGTAAAGGGACATTCCATTTTGGCCTAAGTGAAACATCTATGGGTTGTTAGTCAGCCAATTGCCTCTGTTAACCACCAAACTATTGGCTATGATGGAATATTTGCTAAACAACACTACAATTTTTATTTTCGCAAAAATAATAACCTCAACACTGTAGACTGTCTCAAATAAAGCAGAGCCTTTGAGTTTAATCGCAAGGCATTTGGTAAGTGTCTCTGTTATTTTGTTAAAACCTATCTATATATAACAATTTCTGATGTTTGATATCTGCAGAGTGACAGAAAGTGGCAAGAAATATTGACGTTTGATGATGGTCTTACAATGACAGTATTAATCACTACAGAGTTACACATTTCTAACCAAGTGGACACATGCAAACCTACATGATTATAAACTTAATAAAACTATGTATTTTTTTGTATTGTAGTGATAAAACATCAAAGAAACATAAAAAGTGTAAATGAGTAGTAGTAATATAGAACCAAAAACCTAAATAAGCATTGATACTCAGCTTTCTACTATGAATTAGACAGCTGATTGACATAAAAATGTCATTGAACTTAGTGACTCTATAGAATAAATGTTGATTAAAAGGTTAATGTGCAAGGGAAGGATGAACGTGAAAGGTCTTCACAAGTGCCGCTGAATGCTATTATTTTAGATTTGTCATTAATTTTATTAATGGGTTTATTATTGCAAATCACATCAGTATGTAGTTTATGCATCACCTGTGCCTATTACTGAGGAAGTCTCAAAAGCTTTTGTCTCAAAATGTTCTTCCTTTTTAATCATACTGAAAATGCTTTTGTTGTTTGGATTTCTAAGTAACTTTCATGTACTGAACACAATCTATAAATCATGATTAATACTGATTATTGATAAATATTGATATTGTTGTTTGTTCAGTAATAATTAAAACATACAAGATTATATAAGAAAACAACACTCTGACATCAGTCTACCACAAAACCACCAAGACCCCTAGCAATCTTACACTATACGGTAGTAAAATCTTAAAGTTACTGTTAATAGTCATCAATTAAATATACTGTGTATGAGTATAAAATTTAAGTATACTTAAATAAAGCAACCATACCTTATAATTGTACCTAGTACAGTACTTGAGTAAATGCACTTGGTTACCCTCTATCTAAGTTAGTCATTAGTTACTATTGTTGTGTAATCATCAATTAAAAGCAGTTGACACTACTTTGAAAGGAATCATTGTTAATGCAGTTTAACTGATTATGTTTCCATTTCTATTCACTATGTTACCCATTTATTTAGAAACACATTTTATTTAACAAGTTATGCTATTTAGTTGTTATTGACTCAGAAGTTGCGACATAACATTATGCAAGAATGTATACGACATTTGAGTAATTGTTGCCCATGTCAGTGACAGCCCTATTGCAGTAGTGTTAACAGAGCACAAGATGGTGCTGCTGTAAAACCATGGAGAAGTAAGAGAGCAGGGACTCACAATTGCTGCCAGACTGTATTATATGTTTGTTCAGAAGGGAAATGAACTCCTAAGGTCTCCCTGTCTCTCTTTCACCCTCAAATTCACATCTGCTTTATTGGCAGAGGAAGGATCTGCTGTTTGTAGCCAAAGCATCTGGGAAGCTTTCAGGGTGAAATTTAAAAAATAAATAAATAAGAAAAACAATGTTATTAAAGAAAACTATGAAGTCAAGCAAAGATAAATACATTTTAAAAAATATCTAAAACTTTTTTCCATTTGATTTTGTCATTTTCTTGGCACTAACAGTCAGTCTGCTACTTTCAAAGACCAATACTTTCAGCCCAAAACTGGCAATTCAGTGTTTCCTTTGGACCTATCCATGACCCCAATGCAAACACAAAGAGTGAAGAAAAATATCCCTTAAACAAATTTTTTTTTTAAAATACTTTGATTATCTCTTAATCCATGCCAACATCCCTTGGTATCCCTTAAATCAATTCAATTGTAGCCTATGCCTTAATTTTCTTTCCAATCTTATGTAAAAGAACACTTAGATACCTTAAAGCTACACTATTAGTGCAGTGGGTCACATGACTATATGTTATGTACCCACAGAGAAATGTACCCGGCTGCAATTTCCAGCCAGCAACGGTACTGTTTGGTTCACTCTCACCGCCCTCATCAACCTCAGTATCAGCCTTTCAAAGCAGAAGTATTGAGACCAGATGTATCGGAGGTGTTCAGTACATGTATGAACACCTAATCTTGAAGCGGAACTGATCATACTGAATCTTTGAAGTGAATCACCATTGTCATTAAAACAATCAATAGCTTTTAGCAGTTGAGCTCCCCTCTACGGGTACTCCATGGTGTGCAGCACATTACTTCCAGGTTAAATAAAAGCTTAATGGATCATGGTGCGATACATCAATACAAGGCTGCTATAAAGTTTTATACTGAACTGAGCATAACAGTTTGAACCAGAACTGACTTTACTGCTGAACTGAGGACAGTCAGCTGCTGTCATGAAAGATGATGTGCTCTCCCACGTGTAGGTACTAATATGTGTTTGATTCAGCTGCTTAGTTTAGAAAAAAATGAATGAACTGCATAGCAGCTGACAAAGAATCTCTGAACTGACCTAAACAAAAAATTCAAATTAGCAAAGTGATCCATAATTTCCATCTCCAGTCTTGATGCCTTGTTCAGCACAACAAAAATTACTTGACCACTGTGATTAAGGCTCTGGCATGCTGGTTTTGAACACAGGATGTGCTTGTCAGTCTGCCACAATATTTACTGTAAATAAACTCTGTTTAAAAGGGATCCATTTTTAATTTTAACTTTTGCTGGACAAAATATCAGTAATGACATCAGTGAGACCAATTACACTCTGACTTACTGTTTCATCATGGTCTTCATCATCCTTCCATACCAGAAGTTGCCCAGCAGATTTCACCATTTTGACAGTATCAAACCCTTGAGACAACGAGCCATTTGCAGTAAAACTGTTTTGTTTTGGTTCATTTTTGTCTCCCACATCACTTGTACAGCTCGCTGTAGCCTGCTATGAACTACTGTAAGGTCCATTTATAACTGTCTGTCCAGACAGTGAACACAAAAAGGGGGACAGGGGAATTTACATCATAATATATTGAAGTAAAGGGATGTCATTAACATTAACTGTTAATAGTTTCCAAGTTTAGACATCTATATTACTTTGCTCTGAATGATTTAACAGACATGTGGTTATGACTTAAGCTTTTAGCTCAAATTAACCCCTATAGTATACAGGTAAGGGATGCTACACCAGGACACGGGTGACAAATTATTAGGCTTTAATTTTTTTTCATGTTCAGCTGTGAAATACATAAATGTGTTGTTTGATCTATATATAACCTCTTCAATTACTTTTAAACCTATAATTTAAAGTACTGCTTGGGCATTTAATTTTTCTTGAAAACTTTTATGAAGCTTTACAAAAAATATTTCCAATTTAACTACATTTTTATTAAAGATTATGAATAATAGCAGCTTTGTCTATGTTTGTTTTTTATCCTACTTATCTGTGGTTATGTCAATAAGCAAAAAAGTGTTGAAGTCAGATTGACTTCCCCGGGTTGGTTGAGGTGAGCCTGAGGGAGTCTGAGAGAAGTTTGAGATGCAAAAAATGGTCTTTTATTTGCCAAGATCTTGGAAGAACACACAAACAAAGAGATCCTACTGAAGCTCAACACCCTGTGTTCTGAGTGTTACCGCTGCTGCTCACTGTTTTTAAAAGTTCGACTCCTTCATCAGGCTATGCCTTCTCTTCTTATCTCTGATTGCTTGTCGAGGGTTACCTTTTCCTTAAAGGGAGTTATCTGATTCAACCTATGCGTTATCTGTCGTATATGATAATTGAGTATCGGGGTCTGAGGCCTTTTAAGGTGCCTTATGTTGCACAAGGCGATCTATGCAAAATAAGGACTCATTTTTATCAAACTCAGAAACCAGTGGTTTCCGCTTCCTCAATATCTAGCTCTTTTCCTTATGTCATGACAACCCTCAGAACACAGTGTAATCTTTTACATCTCTTTTGAGACGTTGCACAAGCCAAACAGAAGCACAGGTTATACGGAGCAGAAGTCATGTCCAAGCCCTGAGTATAAAGCTTAACATTATAAAAGCATTACAAAAGTATTAAAAACGTCCACCTGTTTCATAAATCAATATGACACTTGTCTTCCCTGATAACATCCTTAATCTTCTCTGCTCTTCAATAGTTTCGAGTAATCATAAGAGGTTATATGATCACTGCTGGTTATTTATTATCACATGTCAAAAAAGCAGGAAGTATTAAGATATGCCTTTAGTACTCTTGTTAATGCTAATGAACCAGTGCCGAACGTCAGACCCCGAGGCGGGTGGTAAATCATGAGCTGATACCTCTGATTGCAGCTCTACACCGACCAGCCCCAACATGAAAGCTGAGCGGTGTATTTTTAAGAATGTTTAAAGGCAGATCTGACAGGGACCTGCACATAAAGGCTGAATGACGTCAGCAGTGGGTCCAGTTAGTAGAAAGACAGCATCCCCTCCTCCCATCTCTGCTGCTGCTGTTGGCCCTTCTGCATATAGGTAAGATTTCGACACTGTGGCGGTCACTGTTGTACACATTCGGAGCAGTTAGCGTATTGTTTCTAACTTGTCAATTGTTTCATTTATAGACTGGTAGAAATTTTAAAAGTTACTGACCCATTAAAGCCACTTATCCCTCTCCAGGAGGACTTGACATCCGTCTGTTTTCGATTGACTTGCTCTTTTCGGGACTAACATCATGGGGAGACTAGATGCGCTCCGGCAGTTTAATTTGATCAAATGGCTCAGAGAGGAGAGACAGTCGAGGAAACTGATTCTCTTCATTGTTTTCGTCGCTCTGCTCCTGGACAACATGCTCCTGACAGTAGTCGGTAGGTGCACTCCTGCTTTTCTCACCTCTTTATTTGTTTTGTTTTTTTGTTTTTTTCCCCCCTGCGCAACAGGCAGTCCAGTTCGCTGAATCCGTCCAAATATGCCCAACTGTCGTTTACAGCGCAGCAGGTTGCCCCAGTTGCATGATGCTCTCAGAGTCAGAAAATCAGCGCTTTTTGTGGACTAAATCCTCAACATCCCGCATCGAGTTCAAAATTTCGTAAAATTCAGTGCAAGCGGTAGGTCACCACACACTGACGATTCTGGACTTTAATTTATTGCATTTAGCTTTCAAATATATTGAAATCCGCTCTTGATAGGAATGACTGAACACTACCAGATCAGATTTGAACAAAGTTTACGTATTAACCTCTCCATCTGACACTGGCAAAGATGAACTTTTTTTTTTTTAAATCCCCTAATATGATATTATACTCTCTCTCTCTGAAGTAAATTGTGTATAGCCACCCAACTACAATCCAGTCGATACAGTAACAATTGACTCCTGTGCCTTTTAGATAGGCCATTATAACATATTACAGTAAAACTTGGTGTATATTTTGTGGTTATTCTGTTGTTTTTTCAATCCCCATTCTCTGTGTAAAGTATCATCAAACATCATCACCACGCATCATTTCCGAAGCCATACATAATTAACACAACAAGCAATGTCAATACCTTTAATTGGTTCTTAATTTACCACTGAAAACACAACAAAAACCATATAAATCAAGGCATTTAGTAAGGTTGCCAGAGACTCCTTTATTAACAAACTTTTTATTAAAGGATGCATTCCCTTTAATTTACGTATAATTCGAAGCATTTGGCAATCCATCATATAACAATTGAAGGTGTTATTGGGGTTGAGATTTTGGTTTTCATTTGGGTTCTGAAATATTTTCAGGTAGAAATTAATGATACTGGAAAGGATGTTTTAGATTCGGTATTCAGGTTTGCCTCAAATTTGGGGTAAGTTAATAGATAAATTAATGGCTTATAATAAACTCATTGAGCACTTTTAGGAAAACCTGTACACCTGCTCATTCATGCAATTATCACAACAGTCAGTCATGCGGCAGCAGTGCAATGCATAAAATCCTGCAGATACAGGTGAGGACCTGCAGTTAATGTTTACAGCAAACATCAGAATGGGGATTAAAAAATATGATCACAGTGACTTTGACCATGGCATGATTGTTGGTGCCAGATGGGCTCGTTTAAGTAGAAGAGCTGGTATGCCTGCTGCTGTTACGCTTCTACAGATTGTATTATTGTTACCATAATGATGAAGGTCCAGTACACCGGCCTGTCACAGTGCAGCCAGTAAGTCAAGGGAAAGGACCCAAATGAAGAAACACACAAATGCAGGTAGATGCAATGAAGATACTTTAATAATCAAAATAAACAGGCTTACAGGTAAATAGACTGCACTTATATAGCATTTTATAGTCTTATCAGCCACTCGAAATGCTTTACGCATTTACCCATTCACTCACACACAAACACGAAATGTGGGAGGGGCCAGTGATCAAACCACCAACCCTCTGGTTAGTGGACTACCCACTCTACCTCCTGAACCACAGTCAACCCCGAGATAAATTAGAAGAAGAAGGTAGATTAGTCAACAAGCAACACAGGAACAGAAAACAGTACTCCACACAGGCTGCAGGCACAAAAGGAAACCAGTGGGGTACAAACGCAGGATTTCTTACACAAGGAACACGAGGGATCATATACAGATGAACTGACAAAGAACACGAGACCGAGGTAGGTTTACATAGTGACTGGGTTAATGAGGTAACTGGGAACAGGTCTGTAGTGGAAGGGGAAGCTAGGTGATTACAAGTTCAAACAAGGGAGTAAGTGGAACAGGAAAAAAATCAGGGGACATCTAGTGGGAGGATGGAAAATGGCAGTTAATCAGAAAGGCGCAAAACAAATGAGCAGGAAGTGAAAAAGCAAACAGACGCACAAGGAAAGTGATTTCAAAATAAAACAGGAGATAACACAGAGTCCAGCCATAAAGTTACTCAGAGGGGCAGACCGTGACACTGCCACTGGTACGCTCCCATGGGTCATATCCGAGGGTAGGAACAAGCAACCTATATGGTCAAGTTGGAGGACTTGTTCAACTTTCAGTGGATTATCGGCACAGTTGAATTTTAAAAATAAAATGTTTATATTCATCATTATTAATATATAAAATAATAGAATTATTAGAATTATAAGATAAAATAAACGGGCTCAGTTTTATAGTGTAAGAAGAGTTCATGATTGAGACCAGCATCAGAAGTTCACTGTTGTTTCAAAACAGTGTTTGTTTCAAATCAGTGTTGTTTAATCAAAATTTGATTCGAGGTAATAACTCTTTGCTGGATCACATAGTCCATATGACACATTACCATTCAACACACATCTCTGTTATGCACAGCCATGCAGCTTTTTGGCTGGAAGAACAGACTTTGGGTCATTTTATGACAGATGGAACTATTGTCATCAATTTTAAGAATTTTATAGAGATGGGATCCCAAATTAAGGCAGAATAAAGCAGATCACTCAGCTAATATGAAACAGACCTTGGCCCTTGATGCAGGAAAATTGTTGAATTTAATCATTGAAGATAATCTGTGGAAAGAAAATTAGACTGGTTGATTACATGCAGACTGTAAAATCTAACGATTACGATCACTGCAAAATCTGAGATCAAATATCAACTTGTCTAATATCAAAATAATCTATATTATTTCGACATTATATGGATGACAGTGCCATGCATACTTGTTGACCATATTTCAAATTCCATATATGAGTATACATTACTTATTTACATATTACTGCCTGTCTGCGTCATGTCATTTGCATGTCCCTCCTATCACTTGACACTCAGGCTGACTGTCTAGAGGAGGCAGAAGACATTGTTTCTAGAAAGGCTTGTTAGTTTTGATTCATTCAAAATGTAAATATTCAGTGCTTTGAATTCCATTCACTTCCATTGTATTTTGCCTATGGGAGAAGTTTGCAGGGCTGATATCTGAAACTATCAACATGGATAGATACCACTAGATCTAAGTTGGAAAGTGGGCATAATTTTTTTATTTATTTACTTTTTGTTGATGTGGTCAACCAGACCAATGGTTAAAACCTCCTTGTTCTTATCTGACATATGTTGCAGTGACATCTGGGTTAGCAATATGCCATTGAGCATCAGTCAGTGATCGTGTCATATTTCATTGGATCAGTCTCCTCTGACCTCTTTATGCCTGCCAGTTCCCATAATTCCCAGCTACCTGTACAATCTGGATGAGACAACAGACATGGTGTTGAAGAACAACACCCTGTCACAGCAGGATCCTCCAGGAGCCTTCCACAGAATTGTGTCCTTATATGACAACACCGTGAGGTTGTCAGGCTCCAACGCTACAGCCCGTACTACTGATCTGGTGCCTACAACCCCCGCTGCTGCAGAGCTGTCACAGAACTCCTCCGACTGCCCCCAGTCCACCAGCAGGCTGCTCAATGAGAATGTCAAAGTGGGAATGCTGTTTGCATCCAAGGCCACCGTACAGCTTATTACCAACCCCTTTATAGGGCCACTTACGAACAGGTAGGTTTATGTCATCTCTTTGTGTTTCTGTGTGAAGGTATTAGTTATGTACAGTGGTGCCTTAATGCATAGACTTACTTGGGCTCGAGCCCCAAGCCTCCAGCCAAGCAGGGGCATCACAAGATATGACAATAAGTTTCTTTCTTTCGTGAGGCCCCTGGTTGGTTGGATGCCCGACTGCGACATGCTTGTCATTATCATACAAATTGATCCGCCACACCTATACTGGAGGGAAGGTACAAACCATGCACATAATTTTACTCATGCTGCAAAATGCCTTATTTCACAACAGCAAACTGTAAACTACTAGAAACATTGTAGAAAAAGAACTAAAACCAAAGTCCAGGGCAAATTCAACAGCTGCAGCAGAGACGAAGCTGCTGAGTTAATGCACCACCCAAGGCAAGTGTCCCAAATCATGCATTGCATGAATCACAGGTGCGTGCTGGCTAAACGATAAATGCTGAAATACTGACAGTGAATCCTTCAGCTGTGACTTCTATGCTCACTTCTACATTCAGTTTGCTGTGCACCACCTTTCTGCTGTTTCTGATAATCCTTGTTGTGACTGCAGAGCTCATTCAGCGGTTGTGATGTTTAAAAACTATTTTATTTATGAAGCTTAATATTTCTCCCGGCGTGGTGTCCATAGACTTGCACAGGCTGAAAAGTGCCTGACTGGAATTTATTAGTTACTTTTGGTGCGGTTCTCACCTGGGAACGTCATATATTCCATGAAATACCAATGCATAAATATATGCCTTGTAGCCTAAAAAATCTGTAGCCCTGGGGCCTACAGTAATGTTAAGGTGCCCCTGAATATGGAGCATTTACAACTGGGGGAATTAGCTGGTTAAGGGTCTACAAAGGCATTATTATTGCATTTGTAATAGCAGTCTGGAATGATTCTTATCTAAAACCACAAGCTGCCATTTATTCTAGCATATACATCAGTTTATGTTCCAATTTATTAAGTAACAGACTACACAGAGGACATCATTGTAAAGTAAATGTCCAGTTTATTTTCCCCTTAAACATACCATTAGGGCCGCAATGTACAATATTTTTATAACGTTGAATCTATTGATTATTTTCTTGATTAGTCAGTTAATCGTTTCATCTGAAAAATGTATGAAAATAGTGAAAATGCCTATAAAAAAAGAAGTGATGTCATCAAATTATATTTATTTGTTTGTTTGGTTGTGTTTTTTTTTTTAAACCAAAAGTCGAAAACCCAAGCATATTCAGTTTACTATTACATAGGACATAAGAGAAAGTAAAAGCAGCAAATCTTTAAAATGTAGAAGCTGGAACTAGAACATTTTTGCTTGAAAAATTACTTAAATAAATAATCAATTCTCAAAATAGCTTCCAATTGTATTTCTGCTGATAGACTAATCAATTATACGGCCAGTTGTTCAGCTCTCCATTACATAAAATCACAAGTAGTTACCAAGATAACAGTTTAAATATGAGCTGACAGCAGAAGCTCCAATACAAAAAAAAAGAGGAAATAAACATAGATTTGTGCCATAGCTACACTTTCTCTAATTGTAATCAATATATATATATATATATATATATATATATATATATATATATATATATATATATATGTTTAAAAAAAAAAATTTGTTAAACATTCACCCTAAAAGCAGTGTTTTTGGCCTCTAGATGTTCAATCAGAAATCAGGAATAAGTTTTATGAAGTAAGAGTTCCAAATTGGTATGTGCATAAGTTGGATAAATGCAGTGATTTGTGTCCAGATTTTCAAAAATTGAATTTGGAATTTGTCGGTTTCGAATGTCTTTTTAGTAATAGAAATTCATTTTTAAAATTACATTATGTGATTTTGAATTCAAGCCTTGTGAAAGCATTTTAACATCCTGGCCATGCAAAGGGAAAGCAGGATGTGCAGGTGTGTACTGTAGGTGGGCTAGCTTGAGAAGTGTTTGTATAACTGTTATTGTTCTGTTTCTTAGACTCTTTTGCAATTGTGTCGATAAATGTACATTCACTTGAACTTTACTGAACAAATATTTCTGGAATAGAACAATACAGTGTCTATACAGGGATGTCTTCATTTATGGAGGGACAGTGCTAAGCTGTTCACTGACTAAAGGGAATTATCTGGGAAGAAAATTGCTGTGTATAAATAGAACTGCATAGAACATAATGTGAATTCTAATCATTTTTTCTAATAGAATTGCATTCAAGTGCACTCAAAGATGCATGCCCCAATCAATATTTTTTATATTAACAAAGGATCAATATGTATAATGTGAAAGGTGGTATTGCAACTATTCCACAGATAATTGGTGCTGCATCCCCCTTCAGTTCTACAGAGTTTTTTAGCCTCCCTTATCTCATTGGATTGGTTGTGTAGGGCCTCAGCTCACTCAAAATGGTGAGTAAGACCGCATATTCCTTTGTTCCAAAGACAAAGGAGGGCCACTGAACTCAGTTTCCCAGGATCCTTCACCTTTTCACACCTTGGAATTAAACCCACCTATTGACCCAATAACCAGTTACAATTGGTCACTGTGTAGCCTAGCACCCATGACATAACCAGTTCAAAAAATGTCCTGAGCTCCTTTGCCTCCCTCTCATCTCTTCACTGCTCACACAGGGGTAGTGTGAAAGAACAGTTGGTTTATCGTTTATTCACTTTTGGTGATGCTCCTATAGAAGTTTCAGGGTCTCTCCAAGGAGCCTTAGACAGATGTTTTATGAGTCCAGGGGGACCTACATATGGAGCAACCTGTCGCCTTACCATAAATGGAAATAAGCCAAGCTATGCCTCTCTCATGTTTCGTTCATGACCAGTGAATGGACAACACAAGAACATTTATATATTTTTATATCCTATTGGATGATGTGTTTGGGTTGATAAGTAAAGATAAGTTCTCTGTCTCAAGAAACACTATAAAAGATGATTGTAAGACTTTCTATTGAGAGAGACCTTCCTTTGACTTTTTGTGACAAGGTTTGTTTTTCTCCTATATTGTAACTTACAATATATTTAACTTTAAACCTTACAGGGTCTTGGTGTGTTTAATTGTGTTCAGAGTATTTTCTAGAAAATCTTCCACAACAGTAGCAACAGCACTTCTCTTCACGGCTATCTTCTCTGCAGGCCTGCTCATAGTAGACTGCTGCACTGAACTCTCTTTCTCAGTGGCAGTCACACGAGCCTGCCTAAGAGTAACCAATAGTGAAAAAGTTTAATTTAGCGCTAACAGTGACAACAAAAAGTCTGCAGCTGATTTTGCAAGGAACAGGAGCCACAAAGCAGAGTTACCATCAAGCAGCTAACTGTGTAAGGACAACAAAGGAGCAACCAGTGATCTCTTCAGCAACACAGCTACACAGCCAGCAAAACTGCAGCTGACTGGATTTAACAAAGCAGTATGCCAGAATCAACCTTTTCTACCTCCCTGAACTTGGTCCAATTAATCCTCTGAGGTTGACGAACGCGTCAGTGCTTCATTCTCGATGTTTCTATTAATATCTTTGCAATAACACAGCCTAGAAATATGGTTTGAATTTTGCTAGAATCTGTAGACTCTCCCCTTTCAAGTCCTTATTCTCGCAAGAGTGTATGTGACTCTCAGCAAAAGCGGGGTGGACTTCTTTGTCTGTCTTTTTTTTTTTTGTATAACTAACCAATGGACACTCAGGAAATAACTAAGGACTCACCCACCATCTTAGAAAACACTGCAGTCTTCACTCAGTCGGCACTGGACAGTCCTGAAGAATGGAGAGAAAGCTTCATGGCTGCCACTTAGATACTTCTGGGTCATTTCACTCAGTTAGGAACCTTCTTAAGCAAAAAGGACTATTAGACCACAGCCATGGTAAATCTGGTTGTAGTTATAAAGTTTATTATTAATCTGAGTTCCAAATTGATAGTTAGTATATTTTGAGGTTGAATCAGTGAATCTTCTCTATTTTTAAGAATGGTGCCCCGAGGTGGATTTAATGTAGATTAAATCCTATTAGATAATACAATTATTAATTATTTCTGATAGCCAAAATGGATACGCTGATGCACCTACAAAATTCCCAACAATTGTATGGCTTTGGTTGCTGTTTTTAGTAAAAAAAAAACCCACTGTAGGCTAACTGCTCAGCACTAAACATCATAGTTATAGCATTATGCTCCAATTCAAACAAAGACAGAAGTCTAACGTTCTCAGTTAGTATATATATAACCTTGTTGAAGCGATGTTTGAAAATTTTACCTTGGCAGAAGATTAGTCACGAGTGCAGTTGTAAGAAAGTCATACATCTTATCATTTTCCACACAGGTGATTTAAAAAATCCAATAATTTCTGTATTTTGAAAATTACAGCTTTTTGAAAATACTGCCTAGTATAAGTAGTATGTGCCATGTACTGTACTGTACATAAGTACAGTACATGTCAAAAACCTCAGAGATTGGATATTTTGCCAGAGTTGAAGAGCCAGTTGCATTTCCCTAAAAAGAATCTGACTTTTCAGCTTTCTGCTTTGTATTGAACACAGCAGTAGACTCGTTTTGTAGCTGTTACTGTATTATGTGTTATACTTCATCATGCGCTTTCCTACTGGTTACTTCACAGATAGCCAGAATGACATGTGATGTCTTATCTAAGGCAACATCCAACACAAATTGAAGAGAGAGAGCAAAAGGACACTGCCTTTTTGAGTTATTCTGTTCTGTGAATTCAGTGCGGTTTTGATGGTGTCATGTCGGCTGCAACAGATCTAATCCAAATGACTTAAACAGAGCAGAATTCCCGATAATGGGTGTTTGCATGGGTGTGCACGTATAGTTGTCTGTTTTCGTGCATTTGTCTCTTTTCATGTCTAGATAGTTGCAAAATGTATGCATTTCATCAATTAACAATTAATTGCACAATAAAAAATTAGCATTACTAAATTACAAGGTAATTAAGTATTTGATATTTTAATGGGCAATAAAGAGGAGTTATTAAGAGAATTCACAAATGAAATATTAATCCATCAATAAATAGTGATACAAAATACAATTCATAAATAAATAATGGAATTTAAAAATCTTTGAAAATGCAGTTTTCAAAAGAGAAATACAAACTGAATTAAGAATACAGATTTTAATCATTTAATCATTAAATGGGCAAATTCCTTTCCCATTTGCATTTTCATTTCCCCACTGCTGTTCCTTTTGCTATTAGCTATTCAATTTGTTTAGTAATTTAGCTTCTCCTTTAAGCCTCTCCATTTAGCCTTTCCATGACACTTTGGGCCTTGTGTTGGTAAAATGAGGTAAAACAATGCAAATTAGCCATGGGATGTAACAAACTCTTTGGTTAGAGAACCACACCCACCTCATACCCTAGCTACCTTTTCCAATACTAGCTGCAAGTGTGTAGGACTAGAAGTGAAAAAAATATAGTGTGGAAGTAAATAGAAGAAAGATAGAATAACTAGACTAGAAAATACATTTCCCGCTGAAAATGCAGTGTGAATGCTGAAGGCTGAAGGAAATTGCTGAAGCAATGCTAAAAATGGTTGAAAAAAAGCTGAAATGCAAAATCAAAACTTGGAAGCTCGAAGCTGATGGAAATTAATAGCTGAAAGCTGAAGGAAAATGCTCAAGCAATGCTTAAATTGGTGAAGCAATGCTTAAATTGCTGAGAAAACATCGAAATGTAAAAGGAAAACTTGGAAGCTGAAATAAATTGAACTGTGAATGCTATAAGAAATTGCTCAAGCAATGCGTAAAAACAGCTAAAAAGGCAAATGATATACTGCCTAAGGTGGAAATAGAAATAAAATGCCTTAAAACTGTGAAAGAAGAAATTCATTGTATTAATAGCAGACAGATGAACTGCATCTGGAAACAGCAGAAGTTTTGGGTTCTTTCAGAATTAAAATTGAAAGAAATAGGTCTCATTTGTGTGTGTGTGTGTGTGTGTGTGTGTGTGTGTGTGTGTGTGTGTGTGTGTGTGTGTGTGTGTGTGTGTGTGTGTGTGTGTGTGTGTGTGTTTGTGTGTGTGTGTGTGTATAAACTGCACAGAGACCAGAGAAGCTGTTCATGACTAAATGTATCAGCTGTGTATAGCTGGTTGTCATGGTAATGGTGCCAGCTTCCCTGCGTGAGATCCAGACTTTAGTGAGATTTGGTTCACCTGTAGAATTCCTGCTATTCAGCCAAAAACCTGTAACTCAAGTTTTTAAACTGCCAGTGCTACAAGCCTCTGCTGTACACATCTGTGTAATATTGTGTTACTGGTGTCAAAAATGTGGAAAATACAGCGTGTTTTAAAAAAAAGAGTTGTTTATATTTTTCTCCAAAAATCCAGTTTTTTATTTGTATTGCAGTCTATGGGGCAGTTGCATGGTACTCCTGCCACTTCGAGGATCGTAGTTCAAATTCTGTGCATTGGTAGTCACATTGTATGAAAGAGCACAAATTTGCCCACATTCTGGCAAAAAATGATGTGTAAAGAGTGAAATTTGTGGCCATGAGGACAAGTTAAACAGAAATTTTTCAGAACAATATAACACCATCTCCAACTCTGTTTGTGATGTCACCCACTCGAGCCTCTGAACATTCCACCCATTCATTTCTATTTGAAAAATTGAAGACAAAACATTGAATATTTTGGAAGTTACCAGACATATCACTGAGAAGAGTAATGCTCATCATGTCCCAATCGAGCCACATATTTGACGTTTGAATGGAGATTCTACAACAAACAGCGCAGGACTAGCTAGGTACCAAAAAAGTGAGTGGAAGATATAATAATAATAATAATAAACAAAATAGCCGCCAAGAAGAACATAAAGTGGGATTGAATTTTTATGAAAAACAGTTCAACTAGTATGAAGAGTTGGAAATATAAAAATGGGATGAAGAATGTAAAAGGGGGACTGAACTGCATCTTAACTGCCATTAAACTAGAAATAAAACAAAGAAAAAGGCAAAGCCTAGGGGAATAGCTGAGAAATAACAGAATAAACTAATGGAGTTTCTATGTTGAATGTGTAGAAGGAGTTACAAATCAAAAAAATTGTGAAATAATAAGAAGAATAATAAAGAATTTTTGAACCTGTGCAGAACATATAGTTGGGATTGTGCTTGCACAGCAATCCCACTAACTAGAAATTGCAGTGGGAATGCTTCTGGAAAAGCTGAAGCAAAACTTTATAGCTGGCTTGAATTTGAATGAAGAAGCAGTTCAACTAGTATGAAGAGTTTGAAATATAAAAAAGGGATGAAGAATATACACTGTTATGTAAGCAGTGAAAGAATTTTAAAAGGGAGTCAATCAGAAGGACTGAATTGCATCTTAATTGCCACTAAACTAAAATAAACACAAAAGTAAAGAAAAAGGCAAAGCCTAGCTGGAAATTAAGGGAATAAGTGGAGGCTAAAGTGCATTAAAGCCTTATCTTTGCATTGAGTATCTGAAGTAGAATTCAGAGTTGGAAATTGAAAAAGAAATGAAGGGTGTAAAGTATAGTTTTAGAAATAAAAAGAGTTCAAATGGATGCCATAGTTGAAGGATTTGAATAATGTTAAATGTACAGAGAAAAAACACAGCTTGGCACAGACTACTGATTTAGATCAGGTGATTACGCCACGCACACACCTAAGCGTGGCGGTACCAGGTTAATTGTACGTTTTTGCGAGTGTGTGTCTGCGTGTGTCTATGTATGTGTGTCTGTTTATGTCTGTGTGCTTACATACACGTAAGCACACAGACATAAACAGACAGTTTAATCAGTGTAATCAACTGATCAGGATCAGTTGTTTGTGTCCAACTGCAGTTAGTGGTTTCAATGGTAATTTTAAGTGCTTAGTTTCTAAAGATTGAGGTATGGATTCAGCTGAGAGACACCCCTTGAACCCAGGCTCACCAGTGAAAGACTATCTCCTATTGCCTAAAGTTTGATATTGTGTGCGGGGAGACTGTGCTGAGAGCATTGATATAAAGATTTGTTTGTGGTGTCAAAAATGGGGCACATACAGCGATTTTCTGGTCTCAGTTAACAGTGGAGTCAATTAGGCAGTTGGATAGTTGTCAATCCGAGGCTCATGGAGCCAAATGTGTAAGTCTGTTTACTTAGACAGTTACATTGTATCAAAGAAAACAAATTTGCCTAAATTCTTGCAAAAAAAAAAATTATATATGAAGAGTCAGATTTGTTGCCGTGAGGACAAGTTAAACAGAAATTTTTCAGACCAGGTTAACACCTTCTTCCACTCTATTTGTGATGTCACCCACTCGAGCCTCTGAACATTCCATCTATAGGGGAAAAAAAAGGGGGGAAAAATTGCAAGCACAACGTTGAATACTTCGGAAATTATTAGACATATCGTTGGCAAAAGTAATGCCCTGAATTTCCCAGTCGAGCCACACGTTCTGGTGTGGCGTTTCTACAACGAATGGTGTGGACTAATTAGTTGCCAAAAAGTGAGCAGAAGATATAATTATAAACAAAATGGCTGCCAAGAAGAACATATTGCTATGCAAGCAATCCCACCAATAAACAAAATGGCCGCAGAGAAGAACATATAGTGGGATTGGATAACAATTGTCCAAATGCTGAATCAGCATTCACACTAATAATAAAAACGACAATAATAATAACAATAATAACAGTAATAAACAAAATGGCTGCCCAGAAGAACATATAGTGAGATTGCTTGTTGCACAGCAATCCCACCAAATAGACATTTATATTACTACAGTAACAGTACATTGTGAATAAAGTTCAGTTTTAAGCTCTGATACCTTAAAGGTTATATTCTGTGAGCCAGTAATGAACTTAGTAAGCTAGCTAAATACAAAGTGGAAGAGAGTAAACAGCCTCTTACCTGAAATGGAGCTGGTGAGAGGAGGAAGATCAAAGATGAACAGAGTTTTTAGATGAAAGGGCTAACACAGAAGGTCAATCAGAGTTCTGCTGTTGGGGATGTCCAATCGGATGAGTGAGTTACTGGTTGCTGTGGGGTTGCTGTGGTGTTTGGGCAGGGCAGACAGTGAATTCACCGATTAAAAAGAGAGGTACTTTGTGGGTATGTGCTTGTGTGCATGTGTTGTTGTATTACTCATGTTATGAGGACACAAATCTATTGAAACAGTCACATTGTGGGAACTGACTGTTAGTAAGTTAGTTAATATAATATCCTTTCTAGTGATGAGAATTTCACTTTCTGTTTGTGTGTGCGTGTGTGTCAGAGGTAAAGGCAATTATAACAACAGGTATAAAGGCATTGTTCATTAGTAACACCTATGTTGATCTACTGTTTAATATGTCCTGGTGGGAGAGGACAACATGGCTGACATTGAGGATCATCAGCTGTTACATGCTGGGTATTTGTACAAGTGGACGTGAGGGAGCACTACATGGTAGCCAGACGCCGGATGTGATGAAAGTATTCATCCAGGAGTACGTGAAGCAAGTGCTGGTGATAGTATTCATGGCATTGATAATCCTACTACCACCTCAGGAAGTTTTACGGGTGCTAATATGACCAGTACAAGTATTGATGGCAGTATCTGTACACAAACACAGCCATACACACACACACACACACACACACACACACACACACACACACACACACACACACGTATGTACACAAACACAGTCATGTTTGAATCACTACACTTTGATATGTCCTGCTAGGAGAGGACACCATGGCTGACTGTAAAATGGATAACAGTTAATCAGTGTAATTTGCCAATCGGAGTCAGCTAAATCCACTTCTGCCCAGCAACTGCTGAGTCACTAGCAACTGTTGACTCAGTGGTTGCTATGGTGACTGGGGCCCGGGGGTAAGGGGGAAATACACAGACAAACCATTCTGTATCCTTAGGAAGACAGCAGCTCTTAAGCCAAAACCTGTCATCGAAAATGCCGTCATAGCTCAAAAAGTATATTTCCTATCTTTTTTTCTCTAAGAGTGTGACAAGGCTTCAATAAAGACACTGATGTGTTTATGTGTACCTACGGTAGGAGCTGTCACAGTTTAAAAACTGCCTTCATCGCTGTTTTTGACAAGAACTTAAGAGCTCAGTTCAACACGACTATGGGACTGATGGTCAGCACTTTTTGTGCTAAGATGCTATTTTTATATATATTAATATTGCAATGAGAGCAACTGGGTAAGAGAGAACACATTTCTTTACATTTTCATATATTAATTGTCCATGAAGGTTGGAAATAGTGGGAATTAAAAGAGGTTGAAGGATTTTTTGGGGGGAAAATTTTCAGGGATGTGTCACAACTGGTGAAAGCCAGATTGCATTTGGGTCCATCCCCTGTGTTTTGCTGACACCCAGGCAGAGCTTATACAATTCAGTGATTTATTATAAACAAAAAGGGACAAAGTTTAAGAAGTGGTGAGAAAGGAAAATTTAAAAAACCAAGGAGAGCAGTCCAAACACGCAACAAGTCCAGTAAACAGTGGCAAAAAATAGAATCAAAAATCCAGAAAAGGGTCAACATACAGGTAGGACAGCCAAACACAAGGAACTAGGTCATGTAGCACACAGTAACTTAACATAATTGTCTGGCAGCTCAACAGGTGAAACACAAGGCTACACTGAGACTAATTAACTAATTGGACACAGGTGGAACAGAAAGATGGTGGGAAACCCACAAAGGAAGTAAAGTCACAACAGACACATAAGGACAGTAATTTAAAATTAAAGAGGAAACAAAAAACAGTCCAAGCATAAAATTCACACAAGAGGCAGTTCATGACAGGAGTGTGGGTGATGTCATGCACTCTAATTCTGGACATTCCGCACAATACACACCCATTGTAAAATCTGAAACTGTCTAAAAAAAGCATAAAACTTAAACTTTTTTGTAAAAAATGTACTACGTATCAAACTACTGATTTAATCCAACAAAGTCTGAAGTCTTATTACCTGTTTAAAGTTTCACCCATGTGTCTACATTAAAGTATGATGAAGTACTGTGGCTCCATAAATAGGGTTCGTTTGATCATTTTCACAACTTCCCATTATTTTTCTATGGGGAGTTTTTCGTGACTTAAAGTCATAGCACACAATTCCGGATTGAACCACATATTTTGATGTATAATTTGCGAGGGGTTTCTCAAAGGACGGGTTTACGAGGCAGAATTTGTAAGGAAGAGGATAAAGAAGAATAAGAATTTCCATAGTTTGGGAACTCTTATTCTTTCCCACCCACTCTAATTCTCATTCAAGTGAATGAGAAAGTGGCCTCAGACTTTCGACCCATGAGGCAAGGCACTGCCTGAAAGACTAAAGTCAGGGACTTAAAGAGTCCTGGTCGTTTGTTTTTAGGTAGCTATATGTAAAATCCCTCTGTCCAGAGGGGGCATACTCCTTATGCCTGCTTATATGCACCGCTATACCTATATAAATCTGCCAATAGCTGACATTTTGTCAATTAAAGCCCATGAACCAGCTCTTGGACATCATGGGCCCTGAAAGTTTCCACTTAATGTCAGAGTACTTGTGTTGTAATGACAGTCTATTGGAATTCTGCAGGATTTGCTCAGCAGCACTGGTTAGATTAAGGCAGGTTTTATTAAATATTTTAAAGACAGATTAAAATCCTAGATACTGCACTATAATTATTTCTTTGGTTATGCATCTGATATAAAAATCACTAGAAAATCACAAGAAAAACACATGTTGAGTGGAGTACATTGGCTGCAAGTTTAAATATACACAGTATAATATATGCATATACATACACACACACACACACACAAATATATACATTTATATATATATATATAAATATATATATAAATGGAAAAAAAAAATATATATATATACATACATATACTGTCTACTATATTATATATTTACTAACTCTTTTTCTCTTAATTTTCTCATTTTTTTAAAATTTAGTCTTAATTTTTACTTTTTTCATTTTAAGTGGCACCCAAAATTTTGGGGGAGAATTTAACATTATACTGTATATCAAAGCCAGTATTTAGTGTCTCAGATGGGCACTCAGATATGCTGTAATTGAGGCAAAGAAGTCCTGTTACCTGTTCTTAGTCACCTTCCATCCTGACAGAGGACAATACAATGCAAGTCAAGCATGTCAGGTATCTACGGGGGATTACAACAGCTCTGATGTGCCTGGCAGCTTTAAGCCTCGTGATGAAAAAAGATGTCATCCTCCTCCAGTGTTTAGTTTGAAGTGTCAGGCTAAAAACAATTAGCGAGAATGTCATTGAGATGCAGAATTTCTAAAAATGCTTTGTGTTCACGGTGTTACAAGACACTTATTTAATATGAAGATTATTTTTTCAATGTTGGCTTTCAGGTGAGGATTTCATATTTCATAGTTGTACTACTTCCCGTTGTGACCCTTAATGCACAGAGACAGTCTACATCCCCCATACTTGTCCTGGTTGGAACAATGTATTTAAACTGAAGATGGATTTCGCTCATGTTAATCTTATACATACAGCAATATCACCCCTCAATGGCTGCGGCATTTTCAATTTATCAGAAGTCCTCCACAGCCTCTAACAATTTTTTTTTGATCTGCTTTAGAATGAGACAATATGCTGATAATAATGAATTTAAGCTTTACAATAATGTCATTTATTTCATATATATTTGTTTAGACATCTCAAACCAATAATATGCTTACTGTACAAATTTATGGTGTCCTTTTTTTTCTCTTTGTCCCTTTAGAATAGGATACCAACTTCCCATATTTGCTGGCTTCTGTATCATGTTCCTCTCTACTATCAGTAAGTTCCAGCCAACATATATTCATTATCAGAAAATCAGAATGCTTGCATCACGCCTGATTTTTCTTTGTCTATATTTCTTTTGTCCTCACTGTGAAGTGTTTGCCTTCTCATCGAGCTACACTCTGCTATTTCTGGCCAGATCGCTTCAAGGTGTGGGCTCCTCCTGCTCATCTGTGGCTGGTAAGACATCCTCCTGTCTTTTTCCGTGTGATGCTCACATTCAGTCATTCTACTGAACTATTTGGAATATCAATACAGTATACATGGCCTCAAATTCACAACAGGCATTGAACGACTATTTGAAGAAGAACGAGCCTGTTAATTATGGCCCTAGCACCGAGTGGGTTGGGGGGAAGGCATGCAAAGCAGTGTGGCTCCTAGTGACAGCAGGGCTGGGAACCCTAATGTAACCGCTCAGATTTTTATTAGGGGCCCACGCCCAAGGGTTTTGGGGGCCACACGTGCTGAGCAGCATGGCTCCCAGTATCAGTGGTACTGGGAACCCTATTGATTTTTTTTTTTTTCTTCCGTTGGTTAAAGTGGTACTGCAGCATGCACCATAAAAGTTACATAAGTGGAGGGGGGAGGTATAGAATGGTGCACACATGTAAGACACCAAAAATGACACATCCACCAGCAGGTGGCGCTATAAACAGTGTAAGTGCGTTTTTGTAAGTCACTCCCACATAGTATATCACACATTCAAAAACCTCACATGTCCACTTTCCTTGAATTTAGCTGAATCTTGAGATATAGGCCAATAGGCCTATATCTCTACATTTTGTTTTGCAAAATTGCAAAATGTGCGAAACCTATTTTTTCAAGCTCCTCATAGGGTAGTCTCATCT
Source organism: Xiphias gladius (assembly GCF_016859285.1). Lineage (NCBI taxonomy): Eukaryota > Metazoa > Chordata > Actinopteri > Istiophoriformes > Xiphiidae > Xiphias > Xiphias gladius. Next base: position 27,322,494 of record NC_053410.1, read on the forward strand.
GCCTCATCTGCAAGAAATCTGCAATCTTCGCACCAAATGGTGAGAAGATTGACTGCAGATTTGATCAGTGCAATTAAATACATTTGCGATGCTACATTGCAAAGCTTTTCAGTTTTCTTTGAATCTTGCTGGCATGTTGAATTTCAATGTTTCGCCATGAAAGAGGAAGTTGATGTAACTCAAAAATCCATTGTCCAATCTGCCCCAGACTTTACGTCTTTGATACGAGCTCTAATTGCAATATGAAATGACGTTTTATACTGTCATGTACGCCTTGCAGGTTGACCAGATCCATTTCACAGTAGATCAGAAAAGCTTTAAGACCTTGACTATGCTATATTGTGAAGCTTGTCAAGTATAAGGTCAAAAGACAGGGGCTCAAGACCAATTTGGGGTCTGTTGTTGCATGTCCCTGCCTTAATGAATGATGCAAATATGCAACTGCTGGAGATAGTAAGTTATGATTAACTAATTGGTTTTGTATTCGACAATCATGCAAATGATTTGTCATGCAACCTGTATTAACACCATGTATACTACTCCCCCCACTGGCTCAAAGTGCCAGGATCTGTTCAATGCTGCTTGCAGCTTTAATTATTAATATTATTTTTTTGAATGAAGCATCTTCTGATGCTAAGCTAGGGCACATCATCAGTGATGTTACTTGAGGTCATCGGGTGTTTCAGGTCTTTCGAACATCAGACACCCTCACTCAAGCAACCCATTTGAGGTTGATCAAGCCTCAGCTTGTGCCCTAGCAGCATTCTCCCACGGATCTTCTCTCTTAATCCAGAGCCACCTAGAGGCTTTCTCTGCAGCCTCTGTGCTGTTGTAGATGGCCCTCCTTTTCCTCTCGCCTGTGATGCCGGGTGTAGTGTAAGCCCTAAAGATAGACTGTCCTGCAAAGCCTCTGCACCCAACCTCCACAGGCAAGCACCTTGCCTTCCAGCCTTGTCTGTGGCAGTCACTAACTGGGCTCTCGTACTTCTCCCTCTTCCACTCTAAAGCCTCCTCCATCTACTCTTCCCGCGGCACAGTGAGTTCTAGCATGACAACGTTCTTTGTTGTCTCTGGCACCAGAATGATGTCAGGTCTGAGGGAGGTTTTGGCAACATGCTGAGGGAACCTGAGTTGCCTGCCTAAGTCCACTGTCAGCTGCCAGTCCTGAGCAGTGTTGAGAAGCACAGATGTTGTTGTAGTTGTTCCTTTTGGCTTCGCTCCAGCTCTGATGAAGCTGATGGTTTGCTTCGTTGGTTTGAACTTTTGAGCGTGGGCGATGGCGTTACAGATGCTTTCAGCAATGGTCTTCAGCACCTGATCGTGACGCTAGCAGTATTGGCTTTCCCCCAGAGCCTTTTAGCAGCAACTCAAGATTTGCTCAAGGATCCCCTTTTCTCTGGCAAGGGGAGCATGCTGGAGTATCAACCAAGCCCAAGCAGTGCAGGTTGAACAAGCTGGGAAGGACATCATAGACAGCCTGGACCAGGAACCTGATGCAGTGCGGTTCTGCCCGCTAGAGGTCAGCCCACGAGATCTTCCTCTCCACAACTTTTTGTCCATCCTGTCCAGGCGCCTTGCTGTCTAATTCCCACTGCTCTGCTGGATCTCTCCTCCTAGAGAACTGCTCTCGCCTCATTCAGGACTAGTTGCCTCAGGCCTTGTCATAACGGGGGTTGCGATGGTTCCTAGCCCACCCCTTCCTCTGGTCAATTTTCCCACCAGGACTCCATGGCGTTGCCGTCACTCTGCCTGTTCCACTGCAGCCTCCACTTTCCACTTCCTGCTGGTCTTGACCACTACCCCTGCCCCAGAGACTTTATGATCCGTTGACTCCCGGAACTGCAGCACCTCCCTTGCACACAAAACCTTGAACCCCTCCTCGATAGAATTTCATGGGGAGCATCATTTAGCAGGTGTTTCCACAGAGGGCTATGCTGCTCAAGCTCTTCGCTAGTCTCAGCCATCATCTCAAGTAGTTGCTGACTCTCCTTTCTAGGTCTGAGATAGTGGAGATCGGGAACTCATAAAGGAGTAGTGGCCACAGTATCCTTGGCAGAATCCCATGCTGATAAATCTATGCCTTGAATTTCCCTGGAAGGCCCGTCTTGTCGACATATTTCAGCCACCCTCTAGCTCATTGCAGGTGTTCTTAATGGAGGCTGTATCCCTGAGACTGCTGTTGAAGAACTTCCCCAGGCTTTTCATAGGCTTCTCAGAGATGGTAGGTATTGGTGTTTCTGAAATAGAGAAGCAGAACTTATCCACTACTCTACCCTTCTTCAAAACCAAGGATCTGGATTCTCCTGGCTTGAACAACATCTTTGCCCATCCCATCAGCATCTTCAGCCCCTTCAGGATCCATGTGCACCCAGGTACCAACTTGGTGGTCACTGTCACGTCATCCATGAAGGAGCAGATTGGTGGTTGGTGGATCCTGGACCTGCATTTAGGGCCTCTGCACTCTGGTTCAGCATGTTTCACCAGCATGTTCATCGCCAGAGCAAACAGGATCACTGAGGTGGTGCAGCCTGTGATGATTCCCACCTCCAGTCTATGCCACTCAGATGTTGCTGATCCTGTTGACACTGTCAGGCTGAAATTGCTGTAATAATTCAGGATGAGGTCTCTTACTGAGGCAGGAACATGGTGCCTCTCCAGTGTTTCTAGCACCAGTTTATGGGGCATTGAGCCACTGAGCCTTTTTTTTTTTTTAGGTTAGGTGTGTATAAATAAATAATAGGCTAAATTGGCTAAAGTAATTGAAGCTAATGTTTGGACAAGGTAGCCCTAACTGCAGCAGCACACTACACTACAATCGTGTTTATTGTATAGCGCCTGTATCTGTAACTATTGTGTCTGTTACTTAAAAATTCTGTTTGAAAAAGTGGTGTTTTTATCACATAATCTATACATCTGTGTGTTTTCAGGGATGGGAATGCTTGCTAGTGTGTACACAAATGATGAAGAGAGAGGTCATGCCATTGGGATTGCCTTGGGAGGTCTGGCATTGGGAGTGTTAGGTATGTATACATACATAATCCAACCAGGAGATGCTTCTCTAAAGGTGACACACCAGATTTGAAATACAAAGATTAAACAACAGTTGTCCTTGTTGCGCCATTACGTATTTATTAACATTTGTCAGTAACATATTTATATTTCTGTGTAAATTATACCACAGAAATCACTGATGAAGTGAACTGATGTTTTTAACGTGTTTAAGCTAAAAAAAAATTACAGCCATAAGAAAGTTTTACAAGGCCAGATTCCTAGCTAAATGCATCCACATCTGTTAAGAACAGAAAAAACTGTCCAGCCCTGTGTGAATTAAATGCTGTAGCTTCTACCTATTTGCATAAATACCTAATCATAACTCTTCATTCTACAACCTGTAAGTTTAAGCTAATGACAGAGGATTTTGTTTTATGGGAACAGTTCATGAAACTTATAGTATTATTACCCCCATATTTTTAGTACACAAATGAAAACAAGTATTCCATGGTTGTAGTATATATTTCATGCAAATATTTCAGGTTTTCCTTGCAAAATTTTCAAAACTAATCTGACAGACTTGTTCTACCCTGAGCCGTATTGTAGGAATAAAAGCTGCAATAACTGCAGTGATTGTAAAGTTGATCTCTCCGACAATGACCATCCAGTTTGCCTTCCATAGTTGGACCCCCATTTGGCAGTGTGATGTATGAGTTTGTTGGGAAGACTGCTCCTTTCCTTATTCTGGCTTTCCTGGCTGTGTTTGATGGAGGTACAGTTACAATGTTTCTTACATCCAAACCAAGAATGGTAATTGTAGAGAAATGGTAAGAAATGAGTGTGAGCTTAATGTCGTTCAGCATAATTTCATTATGAAATAATATCTATTCATTTAGGATATCAAAGAATTACATTAAGTTGATTCACTGTGTGTCTTCACAGCTCTGCAACTCTTTGTTCTTCAGCCCACCAAGGTTGAACCAGAGGTGAGTTTGTTTGCTATGATAATTCTTTTCCTGAAGGCTTTCTCACTTCATTAATGGAATTTTTTTTTATTTAGATAGTAAATACTGGAAATGTGGATAGAAACAGAGAAGGCGGATGGTTTCAACAAAACATCTGTGGCTTTTGGTAAATGGTAAATAGACAGAAAATGCTGTATATAGAACCTTTAACTTAGCAATAGAACAAAATATTTTACAGTACCTGACGTTCACCCAAGCAAACAATTACACTCAGGGACAATAAAAGTTCCCATGGATGTCTTTCACCTTTACCTGCTTCTCTTTACTTGTTTGGTGTTTAAATGTAGTAAAGTTGATCTCTTGCACAGTAGGTTCTGTACATTATGTTATATTGAATTAAACACCAATTTTCATTGATAGTAATATCCCTCGTTAAATTCAATCATCCCCTCTTTAATTACTATAATTTCTCTTTAAAGCTTCATTCCACAAATGTATTCTAGATTGCAACAAAGTGTCTACAGAACAAAACAGATTTCTGCAGGATTCTGTAAACTTTTCCTGTTAATTTATTACCTGTTCCTGAATCAAATATAATTTCCTCTAAAGTACTCTGCTGTCCAAATGATTGTAAATCAAAGGTTTGGAATAAACTTCTGAGTTGCATATACCTAAAAAATTCTTCATTAGACAGACCAAGTTTGTTTTGCAGATCAGTCCAAGAAATAAATTTCTCTCCAATCATTAAATCGTTAACAGTTTCTACACCTCTATCCATCCATGTAGACTAACTTAATGGTGAATTTACAAGCGCTATGCAAGTATTGTTCCATAAAGAAGTATTTTTTGGAACTTATATCAACCAACTAAAAATAATTTTTCGCCATGTTGCTGCTAAATTTCTTACTCTAAAATTGACAGAACTGAAGTTTTTATCCTTTGAAAACGTATATGAAAAAAGGTTTTGAGGACAGATGTGCATTTTCAAATTATTTTACATTGACTATATGGTGTAGGTAAAATGCTTGAGTAGCATGGTAAAATAATTCTAGATCTAGGAGATAAATCCCCCTTCCAACTGTGGAAAATGTAAAATCTTCCTTTTAATTCCATGGTTTTTTCCCCCCATAAAAGTCTGTGATAATAGAATATGCTTTTTCAAAGAATATTTTGGGTGGGGTAATAGGTAACTGTTGAAAATAGATATAAAAATTTAGGAAGCAACGTCATTTTAAATAGATTGATTTTTCCTGTAAAGTTTATAGGAAGATTAACCCATTTAATCGAGGCCGATTTCATATTATTGAATAGCAAAATTAAAATTTTCTTTATATATCTGTTGTTTATTATCATTTATTATATATCCTAAATATTTGATACTGGTTGTCCATTTAAATGATTGTTGTAAATCCTGTTATATTTTTGTGTTTCCCTACTGCCATTTTTACTGTTTTTCCCATATTAATTTTATAACCTGAGACCACTGAATATTCAGAAATAATTTTAAAGAAAGTAGGTATAGATTTTGCAAAGTTAGTCCAGAGATCGTCTGTAAAATAAATTAAGTTCATATTGTTTTTTAAGTATACTGACACCTGTAACTTTTGGATCTTCTCTCATTTTCTCTTAAAGCAGTTCTACCACTAGAGCAAAAAGGATTGGGGAAAGTGGACAGCCCTGTCTCTAATGTAAAAACCTTTCAACAGTAAATTATTAGTATAAATCTTTGACTCTATTTACACCTGGCATTAAAATGCATCTTGTATCCAGGTTGTATCTTGATCTGATTTTAACCTGATTACATTTACACCTAGTATTAATGTGTCTCCAGTGTCCACATTGAGATAAGATTGAGATCTGATGCTCTGTCCAGTTCATATTACATCCTCCTCAAGGTTTTCCAAAAAAAACAACAACAACAACAAAATAGACAAAGAAGAATAAAAGGCCATAATCTCCACTTAAATGCATAGCCATTGCTTCATAAATGGTTTGGTTGCGATATGAATTGCCAAGTTTCACTTGTGTACTTTCGCCGGACCAAATTGAAAGCTGACACTTGGTCTCGTCTTTATTCCCTCCAAGAGTGTCTTGAATAATTGAATATTGAGAACTGAGGAGAGGACTGCTTCATGTGTTTACTGACTAGTGGCTTCTAGCTGCCTAGCTGCTACCTTGGTGGTTTGGAACAGCCGTGTGGAATTAGGTATTTCCGCCCACTTAGTTGTTGTTTGTGGATTGACAAATGTAAATGCATTTGCATTTACAGTTTTGTTCATTGTGGTCATAATGAGTCCCTGACCACCTTTGGAGGGGGTTTGCCTGATCAGATCACAATCTTTCCTCAATGCGTTTTGGGTGCATTTACACCTGTACTTTCATCTGGTCAAGCACTATCCCATTGCAATCAGATCAGCCATAACACATATTAATGCCAGGTGTAAGTGGGGTATTAGCTGATAATTTTAATTAATTTTACAAAATCTATGATCTAAACCGATCAGACTTTAAACAAAAAAGGCCACTCAAGGCAATCAAATGCTTTCTCAGCATCAACTGCTGTCACTGATGAATCTATATTGATATCACTCATCACACATACACATGCATGCACACTCATAGCAGTATCTATGAGTAGTATCTCATACTCACTCCACCACCCACTCCCACACACGTATACTTACATACCCTCACACAGACTAAATATATTCAAAGATTCGTATTGAAAGGCAGGAGGTCCCACAGAGATGTAGCCTAATGTCAAATAAAATAATAATAGTGATAAATAAATATTTGTTCATCTAATGATAATGTGGTCTCCAACATGTCAATAGTAATAGTATATCTTGCTTGGGATGAAAGAAAAAAGGAGAGGAAAGACATAAGGATAGAAAAATAGTTGCTGAATAGTTGGCATCTCAATGTCTATAGGTTTTGTGTCTACTGCAATACACTTACCGGTTCAGCTCAGTTCAGTCCCATTGGTTTCTTATCTGCTCTCCACTTTTTGCACTGTCCATGGCACTATCCATTATGCACAAAAGCTGGAGTCCTTGCTTGAAAAACTCACTGAGCAGAGCTTGAGCTTCTCCTGTGTTTGTAAATTGCAACTTCTGTTTCCCATTCCATATCCGTAGCATTGCCAGATAGCGTGGCCTTAGATTTAATCCCACATTCATCCGATTCTTGTCTGACTGGAAGATAATCCTTACATTTTCTCTTCAATTTAGCAAACAGGTCTTGAACAAAGCGGATCATCTGGTCTCGGATCTTAATTTCTTTGTCACCTGTGCATAACTTCAGGATGACAATGCATGGATATTTGGCTTTCTTCTGCTCGACACCATTCCCGTGTTACCATTCCAAATCCACTTAAATTATTTTCAATCCTGTTCCACCAATATCAGATTGACCAGATAAACCATTTAATTGTTCTCCTCTTCCTCTTCAGGTAGATTGAGGATTCAGATGTTTGTTTTTCCAAAGAATTGATTCTCTTTTCTTTTGAATCAATACGCACATCTTGATTGTGCACATCAGAGACAATAGATTCCATTTTCTTGTGAAGTGATACAACTTTAGTTTCAATGGATTTTACTTTATGTTCAACTGATACCAGCATATGCAGTATTTTCTCTATGTTTTACTAGATATCATTTAACTGTTCATTGCTCTCCACTTTTTGCACTGTCCATGGCACTATCCATTATGCACAAAAGCTGGAGTCCTTGCTTGAAAAACTCACTGAGCAGAGCTTGAGCTTCTCCTGTGTTTGTAAATTGCAACTTCTGTTTCCCATTCCATATCCGTAGCATTGCCAGATAGCGTGGCCTTAGATTTAATCCCACATTCATCCGATTCTTGTCTGACTGGAAGATAATCCTTACATTTTCTCTTCAATTTAGCAAACAGGTCTTGAACAAAGCGGATCATCTGGTCTCGGATCTTAATTTCTTTGTCACCTGTGCATAACTTCAGGATGACAATGCATGGATATTTGGCTTTCTTCTGCTCGACACCATTCCCGTGTTACCATTCCAAATCCACTTAAATTATTTTCAATCCTGTTCCCACCAATATCAGATTGACCAGATAAACCATTTAATTGTTCTCCTCTTCCTCTTCAGGTAGATTGAGGATTCAGATGTTTGTTTTTCCAAAGAATTGATTCTCTTTTCTTTTGAATCAATACGCACATCTTGATTGTGCACATCAGAGACAATAGATTCCATTTTCTTGTGAAGTGATACAACTTTAGTTTCAATGGATTTTACTTTATGTTCAACTGATACCAGCATATGCAGTATTTTCTCTATGTTTTACTAGATATCATTTAACTGTTCATTGCTCTCCTTTGCATCTCCGTGTTCTTTGTTCTCTTTGTCTCTGGCCTTAAAAGACATGGTTGACTTGACTGTCTGCCTTTCTTATAACTCACAAATGCGCCCGATCTTTCAAATCTTTAACAACTATAAACTTGGACTTGCGTCACGTTTATCTTCTCGCTTCCATACAGAGTAGTCTTCTGGATCATTATTATAATGCAGCTTGGTCACAGCTTTTCTTGGACCCCATACGTTCAGTCATTTCACTTTTTCACTTGCATTTTAAAGATGTTACAGGTGGTTGTTAAGCATCATGTTTTATTTGTCTCTGCACGTTAAGGTTTTCTCTACTGAATGAACTAAGAGATTTTTTTCTTACATTTGATTTATTGTTAGTAATTACTTATTCATAGATTTTGAAACTAAACTGAGTACTCTCAGCCAGTTAAACAGGATGGTTGGTAATTTTGCCTTACTTAGCTGCCTACTGGAAAAGAATACTATTATCATTAGAGAGTTTGAGTCTAATGGTATTATTTATTTCGTTAAATTTGTTACAAATGTTACCTATTAGTGAATTTAGTCACCTGAACCCTACATGATTTCACAAAGGTTATTTCTCACTGGGAGGAGGTGATTATCTTTATGGTAATGTTGGCAGTGTGTGCAAAGATACAAAAAGAAGTACAAAAATACTTTTTCCAAAAGCAGATTCCGCCGAGATTTGTTACCTGAGTCTTTTACAAGTGGGGGTTTTGGTTGAGAGCCACCATATAACTTTTGTTATTATGCTTTCTTCGTTCACAGAGTCAGAAGGGGACCCCGCTGTTGACACTGATGAAGGATCCCTACATTGTAATCGCAGCTGGTAAGAAAATAATTGCAGTGCAGTAGATGTGAAGAAACAAAATGTCACCTCACTCTGGAGAAACATCTGTGGGATATTGCCTTTTTTAGCAGTGCTGGGAAAAGAGCAGGCAGAGAAATTAACTTAGATTTTTTTTATTTTTTTGTTTTGTTTGTTTGTTTATTTTTCTTCTATTGGACATGGTAGCCCAACACAAAGCCAACAACTGATCTGCTGGTTACAGAGCAAGAATATGGCTTGAAATTTTGTTGCGAAGTGAGTGCTTGTATGTTAAGGAGGGTCATCTATCCATCAGAAAAAACACTATGAACAACACTGTGTGTTTTCTTTGTGTGTATTATGTATATTTGAATCATATTATGGAACTTCAGAAATTAAACAGCTATTACAAATATCCAGTGTATTAAGCTCAGTTTAGTTGTAACCATAATTATTTGATAATAATGTTATCTGTTACACATATTATACTGCAGTGGCATCCATCCATTTTCTGTCAATCAGTGAGGTAAGAGTTTCAGTATTAGGACACTAAGCAAAGCAGCTGAGACAGCCTTCTCCCTAGCTATTTCCTCAAGCTTTTCCTGGGGCACACCAAGAGGTCCCCTGGCCAGATGGGATATATCATCCCTCTTATTGTGTTTTGTGATGCCATGGGGTCTCATCCCAGTTGGACATGCCTAGAATACTTCCACAGTAAGGAATCTAGCGGGCATCCTAATCAGATGGTAAAACAACCTACACTGGCTAAAACTCCTTTCCCTGTTCCCAAGGGTCAGCCAAGACACTCTGAAATTAACTAATTTCTGTTGTTTGTATGCAAACTCTCTCCTTTCGGTCACCACTCAAAACTCATGATCCGGGAGTAGCACGTGGAACATGAACTGTTAAATTGAGAGCTTTGCCTTTGTGTTTAACTGCCTCTTCACCATGACAGTGAATACTTGCAATATTGCAGACACACTACACCAAACCACCTGTTGATCATAGGCTCCATCTCCACCCCAAGATGAATGAACAACCCCCCTTGGGGCAATTCACTGTTTTCTAGCAGAGTAGCATGGCCTCAGAGTTGGAGGTGCTGACTCTTGGTACAGCCATTTCACACATAGCTGCAAACTGCCCAGAGTGCACTGGAGTTTACAGGTTGATTAAGCAGTTAGAACCACATCATCCTCCCTGTTGAAATTGGCCAGGATTAAGTCATGGCTCCCATTCCAGATTTGTCTAATGGTGTGTAAGAATTTTTTTGAGGCCAGCAGAAAGTTATCCTTCTTGGCCTCTCTGTCCTCTTCTCTGACCAGAGAAGCTGCAGTCCTCCTAGCCTCCTGATACCTGTTTGCTTATTCAGGAGTTATCAAGTCTGGTCATGGCTTGAAGGCCTTCTTCTTCTTATCTTGATGGCTTCATCACCACTGTTGTCCACCAACAGGTTCTTGGGTTATTGCAGCCACAGGCACCAATGTCTTTCTGGACAGAAGTAGAACTTTGCCCAATCAGATTCTATATTCCCAGTCTTCCTTCAGGACCATGGAACTTTTACCTGATCCCAGGGGGATCTACTAGGTTATCCCAGTTCACCTTAACTACATGTGTGAATTTCGCATTTGTCCAGCAGTCTAATCCAACTCACAACCACGTGGTGATCAGTGACTGCCCTGCTCCTCCCTTTACCCTAGTGTCCAAGACATATGAAAGCAGATGTGTTGAAAATACTACAGTTTATTTTCAATTATAGTTGACAGTCTACTGTTGACATTCTACTGTCAACTGCAGTTGATTGTTTGTTCATAAGTTCATAAGCTTTTTAACTAAGTTTTGCTCAAACATGGTGCTTGTCGAGGACAGTCAAGTACTACCACAGAAGTATGGTAACAATGCATGTTCCTCCCATTCACGTGCCTCCAAGTTTACATTGTTGCCCACACCTATGTCAGTCCATCAGTAAAATTATGGATTTCTCAAGTATTACCTTGCCCTGGACCCCACAGAGAGACTTAAGAAGGCCGGGTACTATGAACTGCTATTCGTTGCACAGACAACAGTAAGAGCCTTAAACTTACCCTTAAATTTCCCTCTGAGCTGGAGGCTTATCAGCATCCTGACATTTGTTCTAAGCCTTTAACCCTGGGGTATTCTGGAAAAGGAAAGAGTCTGCCCCTGTCGGAGTAGTTTGGGCTCAGAGTTAGCAATGTGCATTAATTTGAGCCCAATTGGTTGCTTCCCTACCAGAAAGCCGATGTTTTTTAGCCAGTTTTCATCGGTCCAAGGCCCTCTGCCATCACCTGCCACTCGTGAGGCAACACATCAAATTCAAACCCACCCTTCTTGCCCACATGGCAATGAACCTACATTGTTTTTTTTTGTTTGTGTTTTTCGGATGAGTCTGACTGGGTACCATAGGTGTCAGGCCTCAAGTGCAGACATTCCCCTGAAAGCTCCCCTCCCAAGCCTGGCTCCCAGAGAGGGCCTTGGTTTTCCTATTATGGGAGAGGTATTGTATATATTCATAAACGTTCACACTTGGCCTGGCCCCTCATCTGGGATCAGATTACCTTGGGAAAGCCTACCAGGACCTATTGTCCCACACAACACAGCTCCCAGATTTACAGGGAAACACAAACTTTCTCTCTGTGACAGTGGTAATTCTCTGCAGTGACAGTATAATGTGAAAAAAGGCCAACAGACTATTTGACAAAATGTCAAGACACAATGAGCTTAACAATACTAGCAAATCAAATGAGTCTACCCACTGTCAAACAAGGCTAGACTCATCCACCCATGGTCTCATCCAATGGATGAGTGGCTAGGGATTATGGAATAAATATGGTCACTATATAGTCCTCACAAGTAGTCCTCATAAGTACACATTTGTATTACACAAGTGTAATACAAATGTGTTTGGTAGGGAAATTGCATCTGAGTGTGAGTGAGCCTTTCCTGCCACATCAATTACTGTGACAACAGAGTAACAAAAAGAGCAAGATTTATTTGTATGTGTGTCTATGTGTAGGCAGTTGGGGGTTGGAAGAGTAACACATAATGACCAAAGAAAAAAACAGACCATAATTGACACTGCATCACCTTACCACCAATCTTCCTTCCCAGGTGCCATTTGTTTTGGAAACATGGCCATAGCCATGATGGAGCCAACACTGCCAATCTGGATGATGGAGACCATGTGTGCCAGGAAATGGCAGCTAGGTATTTAAAAAGCTCTGTTCAATATTTAGAACATGTACTAACACAGAATATACAAATTATGCATACAGAATGTCGTCACAGCACCCTAATGTTTACAGAACTATCAATCCTTAAATGTTTAATATGTAATTTTTCCACATTAAAATGTCTAAAAACGACTAGACCTATGTTATATATTTTCGTGAGTTTTGTACTTACATTATCCCAAATGTTTCCAGCAATTTTCACACCTAGAGAAATCCGTAATTTGAATCAAGGTAACTCAAATAACCACTCTTTACAACTGTGGTGAGCAGAGAAGCATCTTGGAATGCACATCAAACCTAGAGGCAGATTCACTACAACAGCAGAGGACCCAGTCAGGCTCCACTCCTGTCAGTCAAGAACAGGCTGTAGTGGGAGCAGGCTCACCAAAACTGGGCAGTTGAAGAATGTAAAAATGTAGCCTGGTCTGATTAATCTGGATTTCTGCTGAGGAACACAGATGGTAGGCTTGGGACAGTGGGGTCAGACTTTGGCATCAATAACACGAATCCATATCTTCTAATGGCTACTTCCAGCAGGATAATGCTCCATGTCACAGTCACCAGATATGAATCCAATAAAACACATGTGGGATGTGGTAGATCAGGAGATCGACAGCATGAATGTGCAGCTGACAAATCTGCAGAAACGATGTGATCCAGTCATTGTACCATGGACCAGAATCTCTGAGGAATGTTTCCAATATCTTGTGGAATCCATGCCACAAAGAATGATGCTATTTTCAGGGCAAATACAGGCAATTACAAAGAGCAAGTGAGGGCTTGACGGAGGTTTAAAGTACTGTTTCCAGCTGTGTCTGTCTGCACTGTGGTGGCTGTCTAGCCTTGAAGTTAAGAAGTCAACCTTCTCTCATCTCTAACTTTCCCTGCGAGATTAAATGTCAACATATCTGATAATAGAGCATAGCTGTCATTAACTTACTTAGAGTGTGTTGATTTTGACAGACTGCTGGTCAAAATTTCTGGAACCCACAAATAAAGAAAAACAGTATAAAGCAATAGTAGTGAGATAATACAAACACAAAATGTACCCCAGACACAATTTTTGGCAACCCTTCACTAATATTTGTTTGCAGAACCTTTGGCAACAATGACAGCCTCTAAACGTTTCTTGAAGCCATCTAGAAGCTTCTTACACCTGTCTGTTGGTACTTTCTACCACTCTTCCATTGCTATGCGTTCAAGCTCTTTTAAGTTTGCAGGAGTCCTTTTTGGCAGATTTCAGCACTATCTAAAGGTGTTCAATGTGAGTTAGGTTAGGACTCATTGCTGGCCAGTTTAAAACAATTCATCTTTTCCTTTTCAACCATTCTTTTGTGCTGCCGTGCTACACAAAACCAGAGATTACATGAGAATGTGTGGCTCGCACAGTTGTCTCCCCCTCTCTAACCATTTAACAACAGTAATTAAAGTGTACTGTTAACACATTCATCAAATCTCTATTTTATGTTGTCTGATAAAGTAAAAGATAGCCCGAGGTTAATGACAACAGCTGTACTGTGTGATTGCAGAGAAATTCACAGAATCAGTGACCATCAGTGTGCATAATGAGCAGATAGTGAAGCTCATTGATCTTCAGGAAACTCAACAAACTGCAGGTGCCCATGGGCAACTGCAGTTTTTCCATGAATAAACAATTGTCTTGGGCACGCAGATTGTTTGGTTCATACAGCCTACTGTAGGTGCTGCGGACTGGGCAAGGTGCAATACAGATGGGAGGGTCTGGTGATTAATAAATGCTGTATGTCACCCAGTTACACCACTGGTGTCATGGCTCTGAAACACCTAGGCCAATTACAGCTAGTTTGACAGTTCAATAAATGAAGAATTGCCTTGCCCAGGAAATCCTATTGTTGTCTGGATGTTGTAGAGCCGCGCAATGTAATCAGTGGTGTTGTCTTTTTAACAGTTAACAGTTAACTAATGACTAAATGAAAATAAATAATGAAAAAACTGTTTGATAAAGCTGGTTATAAATTCACATCAATACAGTACATTTTCCGTCTGAATTCTGCTGTATCTTATGTTGTAAATTGTCAGATCCTATTGCAAAATGTGTTACAGCAATGTAAGGCATTTCAAGAATAAAATATGAACTGCTGAAAAAACTACAAAGAAAGCTGGAAAGGAGGGTCATGACGTACAGGATCAATGAGCTTCGGTAATCTAAAGTCTCCCGTGTAACTTCTCAAATTAGAGGCTGCACTTTTCTCAACATATGCGCCCCCTAACTTTAGATGACTGCGGGGATTTAATGATTTGAAGGAGAAGATTTTTCATGCATTAAATACCATCTGTGGACAACAGCTACTATCAGAATCACTCAGAGGCTGTGTCTCGGGTGATCCGATCACTAGCGGATAGCTCTAAGTGCAGGTGTGAATGCACCCAAAACACATTGAGGACACATTGCAATCCAATCGCTCAGACCACATTTGGATGTGGTCTGGGCTGTATATGGCCAAATTCTTTTAGCAATGTGTATGCGAATGCGCCTACCCAACTGACTTCCTCTGAGTAAGCAGATGTGTGTACTCATTTGCAAACAAATACAAATTGGTTTTTGCAAACAGAAATGATGTATGTGTTCATTTGCATATACAGCAGGGAGGGGGGATCTGATCTAAAATGGTCACTTGAGACACTTGGAGATGCATTCTAATGCCAGGTGTTAACTGACGTACTTAGAGCTGTCAACTTGTGATCGAATCACCCAAGACTCATGTATGGTATGAACTGGTGTAGCCTAGTTATGAACCAGGACACATTCATTTATAGATCAATACAGACTTGACTGGCCTCCCTGCTTTAACCACATCAAACGCAATTTTTTTATGCCAATTTAAATGCATCTATTGTTTGAGGGATGATTGATTAAAATATTTTAACACTCTAAGCATTAATTAAGCAGTTATTTCTGTGCATTTTCTGTAAGAATTTAGTTTTCTATGGTGATAAAATCAATCAAAGAGCCAGCAGAAAGACATTGCTTCAGATATATACGTGGTTCTGAGACGTCTATTCTCAACACACTTAATGGTCATATTTTTGAAAAGACAAGATGCTCAGAATTTAATAGAAAGTATAAAAGTACATACACATTTACCTTATAATATGGACATAAAACCATAAGTGTTGTATTTCACGTGTCAGAAACATTTATTTGAAAACTCTCTGCAAAACACATTGGCATTGGCAATCTGTTACTGACAATCAGATTTCTCTGGTTACTAATTCATTTCAATTAGATAGTAATATCAATACTCACTGATCCATATTTTCTCTTGCCTAATTTACATAATATACAGTACATACATTTCTTACTTAGTGACTTGACTTTGTGCAGGAGTGTCACTCCTTCATGGTTTCATGTTCTATACAGAGTCTTCCTCCAGTCTTTGGTGTTATTAGTTTGTTCCTCCAGTCAGTTGTATATGAAGTCTAGGTCAGATAAAAAAGGATGAGCGAGGAACAGGATATTAGGGTGTCATATACTGGCAGGTAGAAAGCACAAGTCTTCATTACAGACAATGGAAGATGTACAGCAGCACTGAGGCACAATGAGACACTGATACAGATCTGCTTATCTTGGAAAATCTGCCCACACCCTCATTTTTTCATCTCTCTATGTGTGTGTGTGTCTGTCTATGGCCCAGGTGTCGCTTTCTTACCAGCATCCATCTCCTATCTTATTGGAACCAACATCTTTGGAACGTTGGCACACAAGATGGGGAGGTAGGTAGGGATATTATCCTTATCTACCCCTTCTCTCTGTCTCCCTTTATGGATGTGACATCTGTTTCCCTCCTCTAAATGAGTTTTCAGTGTTTGTGACGCTGGCTTTATTAAAGCCTTGATGATACAGAGCATACATAATTTCTGTGTACATGTCTTCCCTTAGAATGGTAATTTTGGTATTTTGGTTTATAAATTCAGAATCTTCTTTTGTTGTTGATTATTGCCATTAACCAAAACTGTTTTCAAGTACTAACCTAAACCTCATTCATGTTAAAACAGGACTTTCAATTTCCCTAACTACACCCAGAGTGCGATTTGTGAAAAAATCGGGGGGAGGTTAAATGCTAATTTAACCTGCCAGAATTAAATCCCCTTTTCAGTACCATGGATAGCGCCACCCGGCCAGACATGCCAAAACACTAACCATTTGTAAACATCACTGTTTAATAGAAAATAATCTTAAAATGCAATGGGCACAACGTGCTGTCAATATTAAAATAAATAGGTGGCCATAGTATATGTTTTCTTGTCAGACAATTCTGGCAATTTAACTTGCCAGAATTTTTGCACCCAACGGGGATAAAAATAATTCTCAAGCTAGGGCTGTATAGACCGGGGGGGGGGGTCTTCCTACCATCCCCCTGGCAAATCGCACCCAATCCAAAATCATCAGAGACTGTTATAGTATGGGACTGCTTTTGGATCTTTGGGAATATCATAATGGAACACTTCTTATTCATACATTTATTTACGTACTTGACGTTTTGCCAAGAAAAAAAAGTTGAGTAAAATAAAGCATACATCAAAGACCCCAAGGAAATATTATCACCATGGGGGTGTTGTCTCCCTGTTCACACTTGACCATTTTAAAGAAGATGCCAGCAAATTGACAATAAAGATTACAATTTCACTCACCACCTAAGCTCACTATTCACAATGACATAACGGCAACATTCATAAAATGTATGAAATTGTGAGATTTTTTTTTTTTTCAAATGTTCCACTAAAAACCAAGGACTTAATTGGTGGTTTTAACACAGAATAAACCATATGTGTTTCCATGTAAGAAATCATAGCAACTGAAATCCAATTTTGGCTGTGTTACCTGAAAGAAAAGACAGAATGTTTGGAATGGTGATGGGAGGATTATTATCTGGTAATTGTTGTGTTATATTAATGCCACTTTATATCCTTTATTTTCATAAAAATATTACCCATGTGTAGATTTGATTTAAAATGGATAAAACGGCCATTTTGCCCATTAATCTAAACGCAATAACCTACAATGACAACACCTGACATTTTTGCAAATTTATTAAAAATCTAAAAACCGAAATCTCTCATTTACAAAAGTATTCAGACCCTTTGCTGTGGCACTCCACCCTGTGGTCAGGTGCTTCCTGTTTGCTTTAATTATCCTTGAGATAGGACATAGTTTAGAAAGGCACACACCTGTGTATATAGGGTTCCACAATGCACACTGCATGTCAGGATAAAAACCAAACCATGAAGTCCAAGGAACACTGTGTAGACCTCCACAATAAAATTGTGGTGAGGCATAGATCAGGGTAAAGGTATCAAACCATTTCTAAAGCCTTGAAATGGAAGAAGTTTGGGACTAGAAGACCAACTCCTCCTAGAGTTGGCCATCTGGCCAAACTAAGTAGCCAAGTAAGAAGGGCCTTGGTCTGGGTGACCACGAATTCAACTGCCATCCTAACAGTGCTTCAGAAGTCCTCTGCAGAGATGGGAGAACCTGAGGGAAGGATGACAATCTCAGCAGCACTCCATCAATCAGGCCTTTATGGTAGAGTGGCTAGACAGAAGCCACTTTGAGTAAAAGGTATTTGACAGCCTGTTTGCCAAACAGCATTTAAAGGACTCTGAGACAATGAGGAATCAGGTTCTGTGGTCTGATGAGACATAGAACTCCAAACACTATGTCTGGCTTACACCAGGCACTGCTCATCACCTCGCTATGACCATACCTATGGTGAAGCATGGTGGTGGCAGTCTCATGCTATAGAGTGCTTCTCAGCAACAGGAACAGGGAGACTGGTCAGAATTGATGGAAGGATGAATAAAGCCAAATACAAAAAGATTGTTAAAGAAAACCTGTTCCAGAGTGCTTGTGAACTGGTGACAGTTCACCTTTCAGCACGACAATGACCCAGAGAATACAGCCAAGACAACACTTGTGTGGTTTTGGGACAAGTCTCTGACTATTCCTGAGTGGTCCAGCCAAAGCCCAGACTTAAACCCCATAGAAAATCTGTGGAGAGGCCTGAAGATGTCAGTGCGTAGACACTTCACATCCAATCGAATCAGGCTCAAGAGGATCTGCCGGGAAGAATGGGATGAACTGCTCAAATCCAAGTGTGCAAAGACTTACCCAATAAGAGTAGAAGCTGTAATTGCTGCCAAAGTGGCCTCTAAAAAAAAAAAAAATTCTAAAAACATGTTTTCACTTTGTTACTGTGGGTTATTGATTGTAGATTGATGGGCAAAAATCGCAGTTTTATCCATTATAATGAAATCTACAACATAATAAAGTGTGCAAAAAGTGAAGGGGTCTGGATAGTTTCTGAAACCACTGTATATATTGTTATATTATGTTTTACGCAAAATATTTTATACATGGTAAACAAACTCACATCCACCTTTAACTTTATGCAGAAAATACTGTGGTTGATTGGAGTAAAAGTGTTGTAGATTAGGTGACACTGATCACATCTTCTCTCCCTTATAGATGGCTCTGTGCTCTTATTGGGATGATGGTGGTTGGAATCAGTGTAATATGTGTAAGTATGAAGGAGACAACTACACCATTAGTGTGAATTGAGATATCAGATATATCTAGAATATTTGATTAGCACTGCTGTGACCCAGTGCTTTATCTTAAGCATAATGACACTTAAAAATGGAGCAGAAATGTTGCTTTTTAAAAGAAATCAAACTTCAGTTAAAAAATATTTCACATGCCTCACCCAGTAGAAATACAACAGTAGACCCATTAAATGTGAGTTTTAAAAATGATGATTTTTATGTACAAAAAAAGCACTTGGAGGGTTGGAGCCAGTGTCATTGTTCTTAGTGCTTTTTAATGACATCTAGAATGTTCAAATCATTGAGATTTCCCCTCTGGGCTTGCAGAGCAGGAAATATGTTCTATATCTCATTACTCACAAAATCTCATTCTGGCAATGGGAGTCTGACTTCACAGTAATTTTGACTCTAAAATCAAAAAGCAGCCAGTTACTCCCCCTATGGAAAGTGTTCGATGTTTATACTCACACATAATACATCGTAATACATCCTAATTAAATATACAACTGAAATTTTTTTGTCTGTTCCAGGTTCCATTTGCTAGAGACATCTATGGTCTGATTCTTCCAAACTTTGGTGTTGGCTTCGCTATTGGTAAGTCTGCAAAATTTAATACTGTGCTGGACAAACACCACCAGAGGTACAGTATGTTTGCTGCTGGATGTGTAAGACCTGTGTTGTTTGTGATATGTTGCAGGCATGGTGGATTCCTCTATGATGCCTATAATGGGTTATCTGGTGGACTTGCGGCATGTGTCTGTTTATGGAAGTGTGTATGCCATTGCTGATGTGGCTTTCTGCATGGGATTTGCTTTAGGTAAGCAGGAACCAGAAACACAAAATCTTTACAATATACAGACTATTAAAGTACAGGTTATGATACCCCTAAAGTGAATTTGACCTGTAACAGAGAGTGTTCGATCTCTAAAAATCTTTGGCTCATCTTGTTTGCCCAAATTAAATTCTGGTGTCATCGTGGAGCCACAATTCATGCTTATTACACAGAAAGTGTACAGTGTGTTTTTCAAGGTAATTGCTCTGGCCTTGAGTGTTTAGTTGAAATACCTACATAAAATTAAGAAGAATATCATTTACAAGCCCGGATTCATTGTTATACATTTAAACTACCATCTCTGTTCCAAGATATTGTCCCTCACTTTTGATGTTTAGTTTAACACAACATAACCATAAAATTATATAATAGGGGGTTTTGCATTTTCCAGCCCTGATTCATGGTTATTAAGCATAAAATATATCTGGCCTATGGTGTTGAAGTATTATTACCAAAAGACTAAGAGGGAATGTGTTTTTGCATTTTCCAGTGCTGATTTTAAAGAAACCATACCATATCTGTTTCCAACTATTTTTTCTTTGCCTTTGATGTTTAGCTTAACATAACATGCTGTGAACACAAACAGGTGTTTTTTTTTACAGCCCTCATCCATAGTTATTATGGAGCAGTTATCATATGTGTTTCCAGCTAAATGTTATGGTACCTGATGTCTAGGTTAAAGTAGTGTACAGCAAGATGAAAGGTTTGGGCACCCCTGGTCAAAATTGCTGTTATTGTTAATAGTTAAGTGAATAAAAGATGACCTGATCTACAAAAGGCATTAAGTAAAAGATGAAACATTTATTTCATATTTTAAGCAAGATTACTTTTATATTTCCATCTTTTACAGTTTTAAAGTAAGAATAGGAAAAGGGCCCAAAAGTTTGGGCACCCTGCATGGTCAGTCCTTAGTAATACCCCCTTAGTATCATAGCTTGTAAATGTTTGTGAGATTCTTGGTCCATCTGGCATGTACTGCTCTTTTGAAGTCCATCCACAGATTTACAATGATGTTTAGCTTGGGGGACTGTGAGGGCCATGGCAAAACCTTCAGCTCCTCCTCTTGAGGTTGTCCATTGTGGATTTTGAGGTGTGTTTAGGATCGTTATGCTGTAGTAGAAGCCATCCTCTTTTCATCCTCAGCTTTTTTAAAGATGGTGTGATTTTTGCTTCCAGAATATGTTGGTATTTAAATTAATCCATTCCTGCTGCTATGCAGCTGCTTAGAGGAACCCATGGCTGCTAGGGCAAGGTTTGAGGAGTCAGAGTATTTATAAAGCTTTGAAATTTGCATCACTTGGCCTTTCCTAACGATGACTGAAAACAAGCCATTGCCCCAACAAGCTAATTAAGGTCTGAGACTTTGGTAAAAGTTACCTGAGAGTTCAAATCTCTTGGGGTGCCAAACGTTTGTATGGTGCTCCTTTCCTTTTTTTTCACTCTAAACTTGTACAAAACAAAAATAAGACACTAATCTTGCTTAAAATTTGACAAGAATGTTTCATCTTAAACATTATGTCTTTTGGAGATCAGTTCATCTTCTACTCACTTAACTATTCACAGTAACAGAATTTTGGACCTGGGTTGCCCAGATTTTTTTCAGTCCACTGTATGTATCATGACATTGACTAGAAACAGGTGGTTATTCATGTTCCAGCTCTGACTGGTTTTTATGGCACAGTGTGTTTTGAGGTAAGAAATGACAACATTTGATTCAGAATATTTGCAATGATGAGGGAAAGGGAATTTAATTTTTTTCCCATAAATGATAAGTGTTTTACTATTAGTAAATTACCTTCTTGTTACCCTGCTATTACCCTGTTTTTTTTTTTAACAAAATATTACCCCACCTTCATATTACCCCAAATACTACTATTTAATTTCAAAGATTTTAATTGACATTATGCCACTCATGTTTATCCTTGTATAATCTTATTATTGTGAGCAAATGAGCCTATTGTTACTCCATTTTCATCATGTTATTACTGAGATCACATTACTACCTTGAGGTGTTTTGTATTTTTACCCTGTTGCAGATGTTAAATCTCAATATTACCAATCTATTCAACATATTCTCACCATTACCAAAACATTTGTAGGTTACTAACTCTATACCATGTATTTACTCTAATATTGCCCTTTTCTTACCAGTACATCATCTTGTTTTTACTAAACTCCAATACAAAGTGCTACTCTAAGCCAAACAAACAAAACTAAACTAGTATATGATCTCTCCTCTAATGACATAGGTCCATCTATTGGAGGATCCATAGCTGAGAGTATTGGCTTCCCCTGGCTGATGACCATAATTGGAGTAGTGGATATTTTCTTTGCTCCACTTTGTGTCTTTCTCAGGAATCCACCAGGACAAGAAGAGAAAATTGTAAGATTCAAAACACACTTAAATACAGTCAACCAAATTCTGCATAAGCACACTGAAATATGGAAGCCCTGGAAGGGAAGGTGAACAAACATAATTTTAAGAATTGTCTAGTTATGATGGCTCACTAGTTTTTGGATCGATAATTAGATGTCTAACACCCAGTTCTATTTCTTGTATTGCCTTTAAGTCTAAATGATATTGCTCTGACAATATGGTTCCATAAAGCCTAAAACAGATGCATGAAAAATCCAAAAGTCATATGCAGTAAATGCCATATCCATGTCAAAACTGCACAGAGACTGTGCTGGAAAGTATCTTATGCACCCATTATACTGTATAATCATTTACAACTCCATAGTGCACAAAATGCATCGACATGTTATCCCAAATTAAAATGATCCAAAAAAAAAGTCATTATGCACAGATCGTGTCACTCACTGGCACAGAGCATGGGACACTGAAGGACTGACCAAAATGTCTAATCTTTTCATTAACACTCTCTTACCGTATATAAGGTGTGTTTGTTTTTGAAAAATAATGGTTATTGAGATGCTATCTCTGCCACCTACAGGCAATGAAAGTATAATCATTTGTAATCATATTTGGGAAAAAAAACATCTCTTTTTAAATTTTGCTTTCAAGCTTTCATATTCATACTAGAATACAGTAGACAAATAAACAGACACTGGTCCAGGTTCTTCCAACCCATGTTTAAAAAAAAAAGGAAAAAAAGGAAATACAGTCTTTAAATAGAAACTTACCAAATTTGTCAACCAATGTGATTTTATTTTTTCAAAACCCGATATTTAGAATACAATGAAATGTACAGCTTTTAAGAACTTATAACTACACTTTAGACATTTAGTCTTGTTTTAAGGGCACAGCTAAGCCACCATTACACAGCTTGAACTGTTGAACAATGTCATATCTAAGCAAAGTCAAATATAAGTTTTCCATTTTACACTGGTGTTCATTTAAATACTTTGACACTGTATTTCCTCGAAGAAACTGACAGACAACAATAATTGGCCTCATAAAAGCCGTTGGCCGTGCACAGATTTCAGTACTAGTTATTGAGGTTACCTAATTTATTTCATGTGTCTTTTTCTTAATTGAGACTTGAGAAAATCATGATAAATTATACCTGCCTATTTAATTTATATCTTAATTTCAATTAGACACAAACAAGTGGCAGTTGACAAGCTGAGATATAAGCTAAATATCAGCATTTCACTATGAATACTGAGGAAAAAGCTGAGGTAAAGTTCTGCGAGTCTTGGATTTTGGTCTCACCTTTAGTCAAAAGCTTTCCTCTGTATATTACGTGGGTATGGGCTTTGTTTGCGCTGTTGAAATTCCTGAGTAAATGATACTGAAATCTGAAAGGCAATGCAAGAAAAAAGAACTTCCATGAAAGTTTATATTTGTATTTTATCTAAACAATCTCGTAACACTGGCATATGACTTATTACCTCTTATACGGGAGATGTCAAGCTGTCAAAAGCCCTTTTTGTTTCTTTTAGCTTATTCATTCTCACTGTCCCCTATTTGAATATATTAGGGGTACGATGGCATGAATTGGTGTCTGCTTTAGTGTTTTTCTGATACTACCGCTAAAGTCAGGAGTTTTCAAATCTTGCACATGGGTGCTTAAATAGAACAAAACACAAAGGCATTAAATGTATTATTTCAACTTGACTTTAACTTTTCTTGAACCTTGTCAAACATAGTAGGATTATTGTATTGTCGCGATATCTGAACACAAAACCCAGAACCTCTTAAATCTGGAACGTGAACTTAAGTTAATTTAAAAAAACAAGCAGTTCTGAGTTTTACTCAGTAACAAAAAGGTCTTTTACTCAAGGAGCTTTGACACATGTTATGCAGATCAATACTTTCCAATAATTGTCTTTTCAGGCAATTTTGATGGACGCCAACTGTTCAATGAAGATGATGTCCTACTCCACACAAGGGACGTACTATCAGGGTGAAAACACGGATCCAGAATATGATGATTATGATTAACAGCACACCAGCGATGCAGGTTAATCCTTCAGAGGATTTATTTTGTTGTACAAAAAAAAGGGAACACAGAAGAAAAAAAATAGCAATGAAACAACAGCCAAGATATTTCCTTGTGAATGTCCTGCGTTCAGTCTTCACTGTTCAGTGTCTTCTTAGCAGTTGTACTGGAGCAAACCAAAGTTGTTCTTGATCTGTCATTGCAAGCGCATTGTGTGAGAGATATTTTTTTAGCCAACAGCCTTATTCAATAGAGATGTGTCATAAAGCACTTTGTAGACAGTAGGAGGGTGCTTTGAATTTGGTGTGCAAATTGGTGGTATATTGGGTAATTGTGTGATATGTCAAGAAACTGTTGTTTGTGTAAAATCCATGGCAATTTGTTGGTCCAGTGTATGGTTCTTGTTTGCATTGATACAGTTCCAAAAGTGTATACATAAGACTCCTCAAACCCAACTGTTCTGGCTCAACTGTGTTGGGAAGTCAACACATTTCAGCTGCTTAAGAAAAAGATGGGGAATATATTCTAAAAAAGAATATAGATAGAGATAAAGATACATGATATACAATTTTTGCATTTTGGCAACTTCAGAGAGAAAGATAATTTTAAGCTGCAGTTCGTAATATGTACCAGCAAATTCTATTAAATAAAGAAAACAGGTATATATTCACAGCACTAAGTTCATCAGTACAACAATAGAGTCGTGTCATACCCACCAATCTGCTGCTCTGAGTGTCTGTTTTTAACAGAAATACTGCTGATATTCACTCATTGAGTCCAGTCACTTCCACTTTGATGTTTTCTCAATCGATGTTAAGCTACAAAGAATGAGACTCAGTGCTTTGTGCAGATTTTTCACATTCCCTTTATTCACTTTATTCTTAGGCTTGTAATACTACCAATGTGAAGCGTCAAGTTTGATTGACAATAGCTTAACATCTGTGTGGAAAAGGTAGAAAGGCTACAATTAATTGGTGAATCATGTGAGTTTTGTAGTAGGGGACAGGTAATTAAATCCCTCTTAAATGTCTTTTTTTTAACTCCTAAAGCCTTTATTAGTGACCAGCCTTTATTTGGTCATAAGGCAATTGTTTGAATACCAGCTTTGAGACTTTACAATTATGTCCAGGTGGAGTATCATTAAAAAAAACTTATATTTAATATATGAAATATCATATTTCCAATCGATACTGCTGTTGAGAGATAAACCGTATGCCCTGTTTCCATGAAAAGCATCAAATTGTACCCACACTTCTGGAAGAAACACATTTCACACCACACTAACACTTGTACTTTACTAAAGAAATTTACAATTAAGAAATGCAAGAATGTACACAGTGTTTTCACACCTAGTTAGTTTTGGATGTGGCTGATTTAGATAAATTGATAGCTTCCACACAATCTTTCACAATAACTCCATCTTTCTTTACTGTAGGCCTCTCATACCAACTTATGTACGTATTTTGGCTTTGATATCAAAATAAACTATAACACTTCATAAACAGACATTCATCGAATGTAGCATTATGTTTGGATGAAGTGTCATAGCTGTTTGAAAACCATGTCTCTTTTGGGGAGCAATTTATATTCCAGCTCTCCATTCGCCCAAAAGTCTGCATTGTCAAGATGGTTTGCTATTGGTCAATGAAGTGAATTTGTGTATCAAAGTTCTCCACAATTAAACCTGAAGCAAAAGATTTGCACAGATTTCATATATCTGTGTGAAAGAATGCAATGATTGCAGTGATTCCATTCTAATTTACTGATTTTGCTTTCGAAATGTTGTGGTTTTAAATGAGGGGCTGACTGGGCCTTGATAGCAAACTGCTGTTGTATTGCAATCTGTGGATTAAAACCCTTGGCCACACCTTAATCAGTGATGTCACTTTAAGTCACATTTTAATCAGCTGTCAAAGTTTTGGTTCACAAAGAGCCCTGCAGTAACATGGTTCAGCGCTGTGTGATTCAGTATCAAACATATCTTTATAAGTACTGCCTGCAGGCTTGAAATATTGGCCCTGAAAAGTTTATAGCTTGCTTTGTCATGGATTACAGCAACTGTAGTCATCTTGAATTCACCGCAGTTGGATGGATAGGTTCCAATTCCAATCCAGAGTCACGGCATAAAAAATGTTTTAAAACATCCATAGAAACTTCTCTTACAGTATAACTCACTTTTCCTCTTTCCATCTGCACATGTGCTACATACCCAACACTTATATATTTGACAAAATATGCTAAAATATAGCTAAATATAGAGACAGCTGTTTACCATAGACCTTTTTTATTTTTACATTTTAGAAAAAAGCACAGGTGTTATATGTTATTAATGACAACATTGTATTTAGGTAATCCAGTGCCGGGATCTTGGTACTGTGCGTACTGATTCACTTCAACTTGGACACTTAGTGAAACTGAGGGTAGAAACCCACAGAAAATAGTGAGCCAAGTTGAACCACAGGTTTCTGTCCATTTTCTGTGAGAAATGCTGAATCGAAAGAGGTCAAGACTCCAGCAACACTTTTAGTATGAAGAATAACATTGAGTGCCTCATGAAAAGCAGAATAACCAGCACTGAGAAACAGGCATATTGTGTACAGGGAAAAGTTCAAATATATGAACTGTGACCTGGAAAGGGTGGAAAAACTGTGGCATCTAACAAATCACACCTGACATCTGTCATATTTTTATTGTAAGTAAGTTTCATTTGCAGCTTATTATTTTACAACACCATGATCAGATGCACCCTGATGATCAGATGCACGGATTTGTATCGTGAGCCATACTTTGAACAGTGGAAGCAGTAGTAACTCTTTTTAAATTAAGTTTGACAGCTCGATGGATATACCCACCGGCAACTGATTGGGA